>NW_024378416.1:0-122531 GCF_016835505.1 Polypterus senegalus
AAAGCAGCAGTGACTCTGTAGTGTTTGATATCAAACAGGCTAATAAAAGTCACTCTGGCAGGTACAAGTGTGCTGCAGAATCACCAGGAGGAGGAAAAGCTTACAGCAATGTGACTGTGATTGAAGTGCAAAATAAGAAGAAACATTCAACATGGCAGACCTCAACTGACATGCATGAAAAAACACAACCAGGTAGAGTATAAAGTCTGATGTTCATATTGTTGAATCACAATGAAAATATTGCAAAGCATTTCTCATTTTTGTTCTTCACTTCATTTAGAAGTTCTATTAGGACTCTTTAATTTTTGGCTCACCTAACTCTCCCCTTTGTCAGCCCAGGATTTATTTAAAATTTAAGTCTAAAATAATTTTGTGCTGATGTTAAATTTAACTGAAGTGTGCACTGTTTAATAACGTATATAATACACTTTCATATATAATTATTAGAAGCAAGTTTGTTCACTTTATCTTCTTTTAAGTTGGCTTTGTTTCTTTCAGAACTCCTGAAGATGAGGCCTCAACTAACACGCTCATTTAGCCAAACATTTCTGCACAACTTAACTACAAAATATTATTTTTATTAATATGTTACCATGACATACACACCTTTAAAACCAGGGCTTATAAAATCAAAATTCTTGAAATTTTCTTATCCAAAAGTTGCAAATCCTGGCTTTAAAATGCTAGTAAAATTGTAGGTAATCTGTGTGTCTGCTCCAAAAAATGTCACCACACAGAAACCAAGAAGTTTGCAAACTTCCATTGGTGCTAAAAACACTGAAATAATCAGAAAGTTGCAAGTGTCTTGTTTTGTGCTAAGAGGAGAGAATAATTAGTAATACAGTAATCCCTCCTCGATGTGTTCCAGATCCCCCCGCGATAGGTGAAAATCCGCGAAGTAGAAACCATATGTTTCTATGGTTATTTTTATATATTTTAAGCCCTTATAAACTCTCCCACACTGTTTATAAATATTCCCCGCACAGTTATACAGCATAATCCCTTTGTATTCTCTTAGATATTAGGTAAAATTAATTGAAATTATGTATAAAAACACACTGTTTATATACAGTAAAACCTAAATATTATTTTAAAGATATTGAGTGTCTCCGATATCACATATGTTACAGCCATTACGATAGACAGGCCACCAGCAATAAATACGTACAATGCAAGAAAAATAGTATACAGTAAATGTGTGTACAGTGACACTAAGCGCACGTACATGTACCAAGTACTGTAAGTAGAAAATTAATTATGGTTACTCACCAACAATGACACGATGACTTGTCTGATAACAATGAGTTTAGTTTTACTGCACAACAAAGGAGAGCGTTACAGCTCTTCTAAAGGAGCCTCTTCAGGCGACTGTGTAGCACCGCTGTTGTTCTTCTTCTGGCAGTCTTCAATCCAAATCCCTAAAGCAGATTCCGTCCAGACTACTGCCTTATTACATCCACTTACAACTCGTTTTGCACCCTGGTTAAAAGGACACTGCGGCTGTAGATCTTATATTCCTTTCCTACTTTTTAAATAAAAAGAATCGTAGCCTTCAACAAATCCAAAACGTTTACCTTTTCGGCAATCGTTAACACCTTCCGTTGGCGCTTGGGCACAGCCCCTGAAGCAGTAGCAGATCGTTTTGGAGCCATAATGAAGGGCTTGACTATGCACAAAGATAAAAACAAAAGAGCACAACTCTTTACACAGCGAAACACGTTGATGCTGAATGAGCGAGACGAGACTTCCTGGTTAACACTGCATTCAGCACGCAGGAACTTAACTGCGTGCTCTGATTGGTTAGCTTCTCAGTCAGGAGAACTTAACTGCGTGCTCTGATTGGTTAGCTTCTCAGTCATCCGCCAATAGCGTCCCTTGTATGAAATCAACTGGGCAAACCAACTGAGGAAGCATGTACAGGAAGTAAAAAGACACATTGTCTGCAGAACCTGCGAAGCAGCAAAAAATCCGCGTTATATATTTAATTATGCTTTCATATAAAATCTACGATAGAGTGAAGCCGCGAAAGTCGAAGTGCGATATAGCTAGGGATTACAGTAATTACAGACCATTCTTCCAGGAGATGTTGCTCATATAGGATTTGATTGTCCGTGTCTTTTGTTCTACTTGACGTGTCCTTTTTTTTGGGTGGCATGTTGTCAGTAGATACGTCCGTAATATTTTCTCTTACAGTAATACTGGCTTGTATATGGCTGTAATATGCGTCACTGTATTGTGTGTATTTAATTTTCTCTCGCAGTAATACTGGTTTGTATTTCTGTGAAATGCCTGTAATTTTCTATGACAGTAATACTGGCTTTGTTGTCCGTAATATGACTTTAATTTTCTATCACAACATTGGGAAATCAGCAGAGTGTCCCCAGCAACTGATTTAATGTGTGGCGTGTAGCTGATAATCGTGCCCGTGGCGTCTCCCCAGCAAGTACTGTGCAGTTCCCCAGCAAGTATTTTAATCTGTGCTGGCATCTCCCCAGCGACAGATTTTATGTGCGCGGCTGCGACTACCCAATCAGCACTTTACCCAGCAATGTTGTCTTTTATTTCTTATCATGTGCAGCCGTGGCAAGGCCATTTACTGTGTGCCCATCTTCCAGTGTGTGTGCTTTATTTACTTATCATGCACGGCAGCGGCTAGGCCATTCACTGTGTGCCCAGCTTCCAGTGTGTGTGTGCGTCCACAGTGCCGTTGCGCATGGGCGGGGCACGGTGTGGCCCGCGCTGCGCACTTCACCAGAAGACACACACACTCGGACATCTGGACGCACACAGGGGTTTTATTAAAGAGGATAATATGAAAATATAAAACACTGAAGTCATAAGGTAAACAAAATGTACTGTCTCATTGAAAGCATAATAATATGTTTTAATTGCATTTTTTAATATGTGGTGGTGAATACCATCGCTAGAAATGACTTTACTTTTGTTCTGGTTTCAATATATTTCACTTCATTGAAGTTTATACTGCAAATTGTGCACGTTAATCATGTAGGAAGGAGGAGAACAGTTATTGGTAAGTTAGATGTTGGCCTTAGGAACCCAAAATCTTCAGAGCGTTCTTTTAACGATTATTATCGATACATTTAGTAAAAATATTAACAAATCCAAAATAAAAATTGACAACCCACAAAAAGAAAGGTAGAAAGAAAAAAGAAAATAATGACTGATTTTGACATGTCTTAAAAACTGATGTATTGCTGAGCAGTTGGCAGTATTTTGTTCCATATAACTCCTAAATCCTTCTCATAAGGATTTGATTTTCAGACCTCCCATTGTGTAATCCCAACCTCCCTCTTCTCAATACAGGCTGACTGTCCACGAACAATACTGTTCTCACCATGTGTTTCTCAATCTTTTCCTTTAAAAATTTGTTTGATTAATTTTCCTGGGGTGGAGATTAAGTTTACTGGCCTATAGTTGCTTGGATCAATCTGCCTGATCACCCTTGTTATATAACGGGATAATATTTGCCACTTTCCAGTCCTTTGGAATTTCCCTAGTGTGCAGTGACTTCCTAAAATATGTTTGAAGGATTTACATCTGTACCCGCTAACCTCTTAAGAACTTGAGTGTAAATATTATCTGGTCAAATTACCAGAGCCTACGAAAAAACTCGTAATTCCGTCCCACCTTAAATCGCTTCTTAAAATCGTTCACAGCTCTCCACCAGCGTCTTTTGTCATCTAAATGTGCTGATAAAAATCAGGCTGCAAGCAGCCGGCTATTCCATCCCCCCACCGACTTAGAACGGGCACAAACTTCTCCCAGCTCATGCCTTGATTGATTATCTGGGAGTGAAGTGGAGTTTTAGACTGGAAATAATAAATCATTATTTGGAATACACGCATTTCACGTGTGTTCCGTTTCTACAGTAATCCGTGTAAACACATTTTAAAACAGAAACGTTTTCATATTGTAGTAGTAAATGACAAAATGTAAGCATAAACTATATAATGTATGAAGCCTGAAGTCCAAATATCAAACACTTTCACAAAAGGTACACATATAACAGAACAAGTATGCTTTTATTCAAAAATATAACTGCAGAAAAAAGCCACCTTAGCATGCCATATTGACACGATGTACTACAGCTGCCACGGTAGCATAATGGTATTAGCCGCTGACTAGTATCCAAAAGGTCATGAGTTCGATCCCACATGGTTGAGTTTTGAGAAGTAAACTGCTCTTATTCTTACTATTTTAGAATAAAACATGCATCTGATTTCAGTGTGTAACAGCCAATGTAATTTATGATACTTGTAAAGGTTAGGTTTTTTTTTTATTCACTTTTCATTCTCAGTCTCAGTCGTGTTCAGGATCCTTCCCTACCCCCATCTGAGAATGCTGTTTTCACATAAAGATGCGCTGTAGCTCTGCAGCGTACTTGTGACTGCATTCTCGTACCAATGCTTGCGAACTGAAGTGCCTGCGTGCACTTTTCGTGGCATTACACGTCTATTTTTGAGCATGCCCATGTCGCTCAAACACAGGAACATATGTTGGTGTACAAGAATAAAAAACAAGTACACTTTTATTCTAGACTATAAGTGAAGAAAAATAAAGCAAGTTACAGTAGGCGGTTGATACGACAGCTTGCGTGGTGCAATGCTAAGAACTGCTGATTTCCGATCCGTGCTATATAAAATCATCACATTCAAATATTAACAATTTCCACACACCCTTCCTACATTCACGACATGTGTACTTGTTGCAGTGTACACATCTCTCTGTGCTATGGTTCCTATTACACTGAATGAGCACCTGACATTGTACTTTCTTCCCTATATAAATCACATTCAAGTATAGCGCGTCTCCAAATAAATCACATTTGAGTTATAGCGCGTCTTTATGTGAAAACAGCATTGTCAGATTGGGGGAATCGTGAACGCGACTGAGAAAATGGAACTGAATAAAAAAAATGACTGAAATCAAATGTATGTTTTTATTCTAAAATAGTTAAGTACATGCAATATTATTTGAAAGCGAACAGCGTCAGATCAGGTTTGAATACACGCTGACGCTGAACTCCCTGTCTATCTACATAGTAATAACAGTAATTTTATTATTATATAGGAGCTTCCCTGTCTGCCTATCATATAGTGCCTTTCCTTTCTACCTATCTATATATCTATCCCCTTAGCTGTTTTTTTATATATCTATTATACAGTCCCTTCCCTGTTTATTTATATATCTAGTGCCTTCTCTGCCTGTCTGTCTGTTTGATTGCTTATAGCGCTAAACTTACTGCTCTGTACTATTCTGTCCTCTGCCTGTCCTGGAGTACAAAAGAAACAGCACCATACAGCAACATGTGCGAACTGGCAAGATCGGGGAAAAAACACGCGGTCACTGATTATAAACCGCAAGATGAATGAAAGAGACAATATATGTAAAAACATCATCGCACTAATGCAATATTATTTGAAAACGAACAGCGTCAGATCGGGGTTTGAATATGCGCGATCTGGCGCTGTTCGTTTTCAAATAATATTACATGTACTTACTATTTTAGAATAAAACATACATTTGATTTCAGTCATTTTTTTTATTCAGTTCCATTTTCTCAGTCGCGTTCACGATTCCCCCAATCTGACAATGCTATTTTCACATAAAGGCGCTATAACTCAAATGTGATTTATTTGGAGACGCGCTATACTCGAATGTGATTTATATAGGGAAGAAAGTACAATGTCAGGTGCTCATTCAGTGTAATAGGAACCATAGCACAGAGAGATGTGTACACTGCAACAAGTACACATGTTGTGAATGTAGGAAGGGTGTGTGGAAATTGTTAATATTTGAATGTGATGATTTTATATAGCACGGATCGGAAATCAGCAGTTCTTAGCATTGCACCACGCAAGCTGTCGTATCAACCGCCTACTGTAACTTGCTTTATTTTTCTTCACTTATAGTCTAGAATAAAAGTGCACTTGTTTTTATTCTTGTACACCAACATATGTTCCTGTGTTTGGCGACGGGCATGCTCAAAAATAGGCGTGTAATGCCACGAAAAGTGCACGCAGGCACTGCAGTTCGCAAGCATTGGTACGAGAATGCAGTCACAAGTGCGCTGCAGAGCTACAGCGCATCTTTATGTGAAAACAGCATTCTCAGATGGGGGTAGGGAAGGATCCTGAACACGACTGAGACTGAGAATGAAAAGTGAATAAAAAAAAAACCTAACCTTTACAAGTATCATAAATTACATTGGCTGTTACACACTGAAATCAAATGCATGTTTTATTCTAAAATAGTAAGAATAAGAGCAGTTTACTTCTCAAAACTCAACCATGTGGGATCGAACTCATGACCTTTTGGATATTAGTCAGCGGCTGATACCATTATGCTATCGTGTAGCTATAGTAAGTATGTGTCAATATGGCATGCTAAGGTGGCTTTTCTGCAGTTATATTTTTGAATAAAAGCATACTTGTTCTGTTATATGTGTACCTTTTGTGAAAGTGTTTGATATTTGGACTTCAGGCTTCATACATTATATAGTTTATGCTTACATTTTGTCATTTACTACTACAATATGAAAAACGTTTCTGTTTTAAAATGTGTTTACACGGATTACTGTAAACGGAACACACGTGAAATGCGTGTATTCCAAATAATGATCTATTATTTCCAGTCTAAAACTCCACTTCACTCCCAGATAATCAATCAAGGCATGAGCTGGGAGAAGTTTGTGCCCGTTCTAAGTCGGTGGGGGGATGGAATAGCCGGCTGCTTGCAGCCTGATTTTTATCAGCACATTTAGATGACAAAAGACGCTGGTGGAGAGCTGTGAACGATTTTAAGAAGCGATTTAAGGTGGGACGGAATTACGAGTTTTTTCGTAGGCTCTGGTAATTCTAGTGTTAAACCTATCTAATCTGAGCAGCTTTTTCTCCTTCTACAATTTCCAAATCACTCAGTGCCTCCTTAGAAGTCCCTTTTACCACTGGGAGGTTATCAACTCCCTCACATGAAAAGACCTCAGAAAAAATTGAGTTTAGAGCATTCTCTATTTCACTGTCTGTATTTTAATTTCTCCTTTACTAACCCTGATGCACTTCACCTCCTCCTTAACTGTTCTTCTATTGCTAAAATGCCGAAAGAATCCCTTTGGTTTGTCTTTTGCTTTATCTGCTATATTCCTCTCTAACTGCCTTTTAGACTCCCTAATATCCTTCTTAATGGTTGCTTTCATGTTCTCATACATCCTAAGATTTACTTTGGAGTTATTGGTCTTATATGCCTTATAATGCTGTTATTAAATTTCCTACTAATTCCAAATTTAGGCATGTACCTGTCCTGTATTACTTGTAGAATGTTTTAAAATCTGTTCCACTGCTCCTCAACTGTCTCCACAGTTAAAAGCTTATCCCAGTCTATCCACCTTAGCTATATCTGCTCAAAATTTGCCCTACCAAAGTTAAACTTAACAGTTTTAGTCGTTGCTTTCGCACTCTTCTAAAACACTGAGAATTGTATCTTCTTATATAATACACTACCATGGCTGTCCGTTTGTCTGTCCAGGATTTTAAATCACCTGTAGCTCGCAAACCATTTCACCAATTGACCTGAAATTTGGTACACATATACTACATGATCTCTAATGTCCGCCTTCGGAGTGATGATTTTTATTACTCTTTTTATTTTGATTTTATTTAATTGTAGAATCAACTCTTGGCTGGAGGACGGCCCTGCGGTGCATGTCGAGGCCGTTCTCATCCCTACCACCTTCACTGTCACTTACCCTACCTCTTCATATCTTAAATCATTCTTGAGGCAGATTGAACACTTAAGTGCCAGCTTAAGTGAAAAATTATGAAAAACGTTACTAAGTAATTGCAACACAAAAACTGACTTAATCAGTTTTAACGAGAAAAGATGCCAATGGAAGAAGAGAAGAAGCGGGCCACAGCGAGAAAATGAGCTGCTCACGAAGCAGCAACCGCATCAACCTCTGAGCAAATGAATGCTAAACGTACAGAGAAAGAGGATGAAAACTGTAAGTCAAGTGTATTCACTGCATGTTTTCATGCAGTCTGCCATTACTGGTTATATTACTTGATCATTACTACACCCCCAATTCTATCCTGATTATTACAAAATATTAAATCTAGACAGGCTTCACACCTTGCGCTAGTGCTCTAACATCCTTTGTTAAAAAACAGTCACCAATTACATCTAAATAAATCCTTCTTTTGTAAGGTTATCCCAGATAATATTCAGGTAGCTAAAGTCTCCCCTGACTATGATATCCCCTTGTAAACTTGCATTTTTAATATTACTAAAAAGATGTACATTAGGAGTGCATTACTGTGTGCATCGAGCTGTCCATAACACATTCTTAAAATAAAGCCTCTTTCCCTAATGCTTTCCAGATGAAGCCAGATGTGCTCACTAAGTGGGGCTCTTTGTCCAATTCTCCTATTCTAAAGATTTTAGTACATAAATGGACATTACAGAGAAAAATATTTATCTTCACAGTCTAATGCAGATGCACCAGGAGGAGTCCATCAATAATTTGTGTCACTTTATGAGAGAATGGATGACATCGGAGAAGATTTAGGATTTCAGATATAAAAAGGGGATATCTACTTCTCTAATCCTATTCCATCATTTGGTATAAATCGATGAATGGTTTTGAAATTTTCAGAAAGATTTGACATGACACACAAAGCTGTGTAGATCACGTGATAAAAATTTAATTCAAATTTAAGATCTGAGACATCAGAATGAGAAAAAAAAGCTGGACTCTCACCATAGTCTGTACTCCTCATGTGTAAGTTAATATAACATTTCTCAAAATCATTTAATACATAGCGGCTGAGGACCAAAGTCTATTCTGAAAGAAGTGGAATGCAAACCAAGAATTAGCCCTGGAAAGAGCACAAGTCCATTTTAAAACACAAAAACACAAGGAAACACTTTGGAATAGCTAGTTATCTTATTATGTATGCCCTTGGGGATACGGGGTGGGGATGGGGGGCAGGTCTAGAGTACACAGGAGCTGCATCAGTTCCTATTTAAATCACAAACAGTTCCCAAAAGATGATTCATGTCATGATGACTTTGCGGCCTTTTCCTCTCCCCAGAATCCCCTCTTACTATGGTTTTACTCAGCGTTGGACTTGGTTTGGTTTTTCTAATACTTCTGCTGTTGCTGTTTGTATACCACAAAACTCGAGGTGAGTGGACATCATTTATTGTTACATTAAACTGTGGGTGTCTGATTGCAGTATGTTGTTTAGCAGCTCAGCATTCCACTTGAGTGCAGGAAGGAGAGACTGAAGAAAGTGTGTCAGTGAAAAAGTGATTGGAGGGGAAGAACATCAATGGGGGTCAGTAAAAGAGAAGAGCCCTTAGATTAGTCGCTGAAAAGCAACTCTGCTGCCAGAAGATAAACATAGGAGAAGAAATAGAAGACAGAAAGTTGCTTTATTGCTTCACAAGCTATTTTTCCTAACGATCTGATCTCATTGGCTGTCCATGTTTAATGTGCTCATCAGCAGTAAAGTGTCAGCCATACACATTAAAGAAATTGTAATTATTCATTTATTTTTGCTACAGGTTTACAAAGCATTAAAGGTATACATTTCAGGTGAGTCTTTCAAATTTCTACAAATATAACTTTACATCAAAAGGGACCAGGATATTAATCTTATCTGAAAACAAAGATGTTTTGTTTTATTTACAAATAGTGCACAATATTAAAATTGCAGAAATAGTTATCTGAAAACTTCTTTCTTTTGAAGTTGATGCATCAGCCATGGACACATTTTGATTTTATTCTCCCTATTAACTTTGTTTCAAAGAAACCCCTTAACTCTGATTACTAAGAACATATTAGTGTCAACCTTCTCAACACACAGCTGTAGCTTATCTTTAAGTGTTAAATACTTATTTTGTTTTATATTTAAATATATATTAAATATAGTAAATTAAACAAAGGACTTATTATAAAGAATTGGTTGCCTAGAAGAGCCCAGTATATTGGAGATGATTGAAATTAAATTTGCAAATCAATAAACAGAAGTGGTGACATCTTGTTCACCAAGGTAGTCTTCTTCAGACTGTCCCAAGATGGCGTTGATGCTGTTTTTCAAGATGGATACCCGGAAGGGGTGGGCTCAGGAGGGCAGAAACCGTAAGTGACATCAGAGGTGGAAGGGCCGTCAATCATTTGATCTGCAGAGGGAGGATGAGAAAAGGCATCAGTGCCACCCTTTGGCTCAGAGTGTAATTATCTTTGAAGCAGACCTGAGACAATCTATCTATCAATCTAAATTTCCTTTGTAAGTCATTGTAAATCAGTGAAGGTGGCATGATGGAACTGCTGTTTTTTTTTGTATGCTCCACAATAAATCCAAGCTACTTGGCTCTTTTATGCATTTTCACTGATCAAATCAGTCAAGTCGTTTATTTAGCTACTAAAATACTGTGCATTCAATATAAACTACAAACAAAAATCCAACATGCTGTAATGGCATCAGCACAAGCAAGGGGCAAGAACCATACCAATCTGTATGAGCGAGAAATTCATAGTGGGAGATGAGAGCAATGAAAAACACAGACAACTGCACCCTGTATTGTGGGACATCTGCAGTGCTTTCTTGTCCTTAGTCTGCTACTGATGACTTCTTAAGTAAGTTCTCGTAGGAACAGCGAGACTTTAATCAACCATAAAAACAGCTTTAATCCCTAAAATGTCAGTGCCCACGATGCCATTACAGCATGTGAGGTTTTTCTTTGTTGTTTATACTGAATGCACAGCACTTTTGTTTTTTCCTTGTTATTTAATCTTTAATATTATCGCCTAACCTTATTTGTTTTCTTTTCTTGTAATTTTCTCTTTGACATCTTGTAAAGCACTTTGAGCTATATGGTTTGAATGAAAATGTACAACAGAAATACATGTGGTTATTCAACCCATGCAACACTGGCATGGCATTTCGATACAATATTACATTTGGTAAATTGCACAGTTTAGTTTCTTTTGGAGCTTTTCATAGCAAATAACAACACAAGTCAATGTAAGGGCCCTACTGTTTTATTCATCAGACTTTCTTACACTTTACTCATTCTTGAGCTTGGTTCTCATTTTACTTTCAAAAGAGCTAATAATTACTCATCTCTAAGACCCACGGGACTGTTGCTGCCTTAAAGTAAAATAAGGAATAGTCTAAGTTAGTAATTAAGCCAACCCGTCGATCGCGATCGACTGGTAGATCTTTATCACTGTCGGTAGCTCCGAAAATAAAAACGTTTTCAGTTTTGCAAGCATCTGTATCTCTTAATCCAACTGCTTTATTTTCAATGAAGTGACCGATCAGATAAAGAAGAGCAATTAACTGTCACAAGCGTCAATATGGATCTCCATGGTGATAGCCCGCGCGAGGTAACATACTACAAACTAGAATGGCGGAGGCTCCACGAAAGAAGGCAAAAACATACAATTTTCATCCAGAATGGGAACAGGAATTTCTGTTTACCTTGGTAAAAGAGAAGTGTGTATGTATGTTGTGCCACCAAAACAAGCATTATGTAAAGAGGGAATCTGGGCGCATCACAATACCAACCACCGAAATTTAAAGACCGCTACCCAAAAGAGTGCGATTCGTGCACGGAAAGTTGACGAACTGAGATCTGAGTTGAAGGCCCAGCAATCACTTTTTACAAAATCTGCTGATCAAAATAAGGCTGCTACTGAAGCATCGTTTCGTGTAAGTTACTTTCTGGCTAAAAACAAAAAGCCTTTACGGATGGCGAATTATTCAAGGAAGCCATGGCCATTACTGCAGAGACTATTTTCAAGGATTTCAAAAACAAAAACGATATAAAAGCCTCACTCCGTGCTGTGCCTCTCGGCCCTGCATCAGTGGCAAGGAGGGTCGAGTCACTGTCAGAGGACGTGGATCGACAGGTGTTAAAGGACTTGTCACTCTGTGAATATTTTTCACTGCAGTTCGACGAATCTCTGGATGCAGTGGACACAGCTCAGCTTGTTGTTTTGTCAGAATGGCTTTCCAGGATTCTACAAAAGAGGACTTCCTCACTCTTTTGCACTTAAAGGAGAGAACGCAAGGTGAGGATATTTACACTGAGTTTAAAAAATATGTAAGCGAAAATGATATCCCCATTCATAAACTGGTAGCAATTACCACCGACGGAGCACCGGCGATGCGTGGCGTGCGCCTGGGTTTTATAGCACTGTGCCGTAATGACCTTGATTTTCCCGAGTTCAAGAATTATCATTGTGTCATTCATCAGCAGGCCTTATCAGGGAAAGTCGTAGATTTTTCACACGTAATGTCATTGGTGGTCAAACTGATAAACTCGATACGAGCAAAAGCACTTCAGCGTCGCTTATTCAAGGCGTTACTGGATGAGCTCGATGCGCGTATGGAGACCTACTACTTCATGCTGATGTGCGGTGGTTGAGCGGGAAAGTGCTCCAGCGGTTTGTTGACTTACTGCCTGAGATAAAGACATTTCTATCTGCAAGAAACGAGGAGCACAAGGAACTGTCAGATGATGCGTGGCTGTGTGACCTGGGGTTTCTGACAGACATGACCGCAAAACTGAATACACTCAACGAGCTCCAGGGAAAAGACCGACACCTGCCACACATGATCAGCGCAGTGAACGCTTTTAAGTCTAAGCTTGGTGTTTGGATCACACATCTTAAAAACGGGAGGCTAACACACTTTCCCAACCTGGAAAAAATGTCACAGAGCATTAAAGACAAGGACGTTTTTCACCCTGAGAAATACTGTGCTCACCTGGACAAAGTTGCAACAGAGTTCAATATGCGTTTTGGTGAGTTAAACGAAATGGAATGCATTGCTGCATTTGTCTCAAACCCATTCATGCTCATTGATATAGAACAGGTTGCAGCCAAATTCCAGCAAGTATTTTCTTTGTCAAGTGGAGTTGACATGGAGATAGTTGATTTGCAAAATGACATTGAGCTGAAAGCCAGATCAAGGGACAGTGACTTTTGGGGACTTGTCAACAGAGAAAAGTTTCCGCTCCTCACTGCATGTGCACTAAAAGTGAGTGCCTATTTTGGATC
This sequence comes from Polypterus senegalus, assembly GCF_016835505.1. Lineage (NCBI taxonomy): Eukaryota > Metazoa > Chordata > Cladistia > Polypteriformes > Polypteridae > Polypterus > Polypterus senegalus. The sequence goes on from NW_024378416.1 coordinate 13,091, forward strand.
AACTTACCTCTGTGAAATGGCATTTTCACAGATGAAAATAATCAAATCAAAATACAGGAGCCGCCTCACTGACAGACACCTCACAGACTGCCTCAAACTGGCTATCTCTAGCTATGAGCCAGACTTCAGAGGACTCACAGAGAGTATTCAGTCACAGCCATCACACTGACTTGAGTGAGTAACATTACTTCAGCAGTTTTGCCTTCTGGTGGCATTGAGAAAAGTGATGTTGCATATGATGGGACATAACTGCACTTAGCTTAATTTGAGATTGTTGATAATTTTGTTGATAAAACAGTTCATTTATAAAATGTTAAGGGTAGGTAGTACCGTCAGAAACTTCAGTGAATAAGCACTTTACTGCTGACAATGGCATTTTTCTTGAGTTCAGTGCCACTTCATATGATCTGATTATACGATGGTTGCTTCCGAGTTAAGTAAAAAAAGAAAAAGAAAAGAACATTTAATGTATATTAAATTCAAATACAATTCAAATACTAAATAAAAGGCCTCAAGTTGGAAGTACAATCTGGCCTGTCTTTTTCTATCTATTCTTCGATAGGTAGATCTTGCCTTTCATTAAGGCCGAGGTCAGGGATCTTCGGCTTGAAAAGGTTGGTGACCACTGGTCTAAGTGTTGTGTGTCCAAGAGCCTGTGAGTGATGAGTATTTTAGGTCAATGCACTTAAAATCAGTTCAACTCAAATTTCATATTTTCTATATATTGCTGACATACTTCCACCTCAATTAAAGTCATTTGTAATGTAAAAGCATGGACTGTTTTAACATAAATTAAAGATGATATGCTAACCCAACCAGCAATGTGCCTTAAAAATTTCAAAATCTGTTAAACCATCACAGACCTTTCAGGATTCATAGCTAAATTTAATTTAAGCATGGGAAAGGTGCTACATAAATAAAATGTATTATTATTATTATTTGCTGATTTCTTTCTGAATATACTGTAACTGAATCTGTCTGAATCCTTAATTACAACAAGAACACCCATTTATTTCTTGTATTGCCCAAAATCACACAAGGAAAGCCTCAATGGCTTTAACAGGCCTTGTTTTTGACAGCCCCCAGACTTGACTCCCTAAGAAGACAAGAAAAAAAATCCTTGTATGGAAAAAATGGAAGAAATCTTGGGAAGGGCAATTTAGAGAGGGACCCCCTTTCCAGGAATGTTGGATGTGCAATGGGTATCAAAAAAATGGGGTAAATAAAAAATACAGAAAACAAAACACAAGTCATCCTCTTCACAGAGCGAGATGGCCGATCTGTCATGGCCACCTCAGAAATACAACACAACAGTACAAACGACTTTGTTCTCACACAGAGCTCCTCATCAAGTACAGGCAGAGCGCAGTGACAACTGTTCAGTTTCCTTTTTCATGTACACCAGTGTTACAGCATCTGCTGGTTTTAGTGTGCTGTGAAAATGCATCCATTTCTTCACTTTTTCCTATTTTTAATTCATGCCTAATAATAGAGATTTCAACTTTCTGTGCAAGGAAATGACACACTTAAATAATCTACACAGTTCTAACTGATTGGCAGCTCAGTGCTATTGCCCCTCATATTCAATGTTCTGGGTTTGAACCCCACCATAGTCCATTGTCTGTGTGGATTTTGTGTTTTTGTTTCCATGTCCAAAAGCAACAGGACATTTAAGACATGGGGTAAAATTAATATTCTTGTAAATCACTAAATAAAGATAAATACATGATATACAAAGTATTGGAGTAGAATACAAGACAATAAATCAGAATAAAGTGCAAAAAATACAAATGCTATGAGAGACACCATGAGCACATAGCATAATTTGCAATTCAAACATAAATCATCTTGAACACCCGGACAAAGGGGGTAAATTGAAAGAAAAGGGCAGAATGTCACGGTAATGTGAACACCTTCCTGAACAAAATGAGTTTTTAGTTGTTTCATGTAATTCATTTTGGGAGGTTTTTCCAACGTTTGGGTGCAATAGAGAGCTGACGGCTCTGTGCCCCATAAAGCACAGGTTATGTTTCGGACACAATAATGGGGGCTCACTGTCTGTGTGTTTTTATTTCTTTGCATATTCCAGTCTTCCATCTTTATGCATTTGATGGCTAATTGGAGATTCTCAATTGGTCCACTGAGTTTGTGTATAAATGGTCCCCGGAAGGACTGTCACCCTGGCCAGGACTTTTTCCTGTCTTGCACCCAGTGCTACCATGATATGCTCTGGCCTACCATGACCTTTAATTTTATCGAGCAAATTGGTGAATATTGTGTATGCTACTTTATTCCTACTGACTTTTGCTTTATTTGTTTTTCTGTTTTACAAAGCATTTCAAACTCCATATGAATGCAATGCGTCTTGCAGTTGTCAGCCTCTCTCCTAAACAGAGGTCACTGATTGGTGTATTTAAAAAAAAGACCACCAATGTACCAAATAAGCAGAAAGTCATGTGCAGTGCAACAGTGACCCCTAGAGGGTAGGTGCACATTTCAGCCCACAGACAACATGGCAAATGCAGCCTTTCCCTGTCCTCTGTGTATTGTACATGGCTTAAATCGACATTCTGTTTTATGATTTGTGTTTCTCACAGGAGAAAAGAGAAGGGAGCAGATGAGACTACACCCAGTGAAGGAGCCATGGATCCATTGGATAAGGAAGGTTGGGAGAGTTTACATCAGTTAATTTGTAGTACTGGCTCAGAGGGCCTACATTGATTTTCAGATATAAAGCAACAACAGTGAAGTGTGTAAACATGCAAGTATTTAGCGCCATAAACAGAAATACCAAGTTACATTAAAAAAATAAAATAAAACAAAAGTCGATCCATTTGGTTAAAATGTTAAACAAGTTATGTGAACACATGTTCAGACTAACAGATTCAGGTGCAAACATCTCACACAAGATAAGATGAAAGCAAGAACTCCATTAATTGCATTGTGGGAGAGGAACTTTCAGGGGTGTCTACGTTCTTTTGTAACCCACAAAGTCATGGATCAGCTAAATGGGAATCCTTGCTGACTTCCATCTTCTGGGTGTTCTACAGTTTCATAGGCACCTGCCAAAGTTCACTGCTGTACAAAGAGTTTATTGGCCTGGGGATATCAGTAACTGTTGAGCCCATTGTGTGTGAAAAATGTTTTATTTAACCAAATCCACAAGGAAGGCAACGATACGACATAAATTATACAATGAAAGCAATAGAAAACAAATCCTGCTGTCCATCGTGACCTTCACAACAGTAAAGTAAGTGTCATTGTCTGTTGACTGAGTGACAGCCTCATTCCTCTGCTTTCCTATACCACGACAGTTCACACTCTCTACTTTCTGATCTGTCTGGCCCTTTCTTTTCAGGCATTTTATCCCCACCAGCTGTAAGCCTTTGTACAAATCTCTTTGAAACTCTAGAAGGAGCTATTACAGCCCATCCCGAAGTTACTTGTAGACTAACTGCTTTTAGAATGAAATATGTCCTATAAAATTCCAGGGCAGCCGCAGTGTCCTTTATTGGCCCGAGAAGGCCCTACATCCCTGAACCCTAAGACACCCTTCAGACAGAATAGCCTCCAAGTTAGCTTTTGGGTTGTTTGCTCACTAATCTGAAGAGCGATCTCCCACTTCTTCAAGTACTTACTCAGCAAGCCCTGCAAAGCTTCTCTTTGTCTTTCTCTCTAATAATTTGCTTTCAGAACCGCAAAGGTCTTCTGTCTTTTGGCAGCAGCTGTTTCCCAAAATGACTGCTATTTCAACCTGCTGCGTTCTCAAAAACTCAAAAGCGGAGGCTTTGTCTCCAAAAATGGCCTACTTACAAAATAAACTTTAGAAACAGGTGTCAAGGCCTGCACAGGACCAACAATGAATGGGGAAGGCTTTTAAAATTGAAACCCAAAAATGGCTGAGAGCTAAAACATTACAGTCTCTGACCCACTCTATTAAAATAAAGTTTATGTGATATTTAGAGGTTTATTATAATGAAACAAAAGTATACAAAAGGAAACAGAGAGAAGATAAAAAGAAAGAAAAAGCAAACAAAACCAAATCTGTAACCCTAAGAACTGAACCTTTAAATGAGAGCAGGAGTCCAATCACCAGAAAACTCAACAAAGCGAAAAAAGCTTAACCCAAGAGGACAGAAACAATGTCAAAGCAGCTCATTCAATGAACTGCTGGCTCTTAAATTTTGCTGGGTTGGTTCCCCAACTACAGTGTCACAGTGTCAGTTGGCCTGCCCCCTCTTACGTACAACATATGGTGCACATAACACAAGAAAAAAAGTTAAAAACAAAATAGTTAAATGAAAATATACAAGCCTGCGTTAAAACCCTAGCTATACCATAATTACTACAATAGTACGGGTCTCCCTCTCTCTTCTCCAAGACTATTTTAGTCTTCACGTTCAGTGCTTTGACATCTTTTTCCCCAGTACTTTGTAATTCTTTACTAGCATGAAGTTTCTGGACCTTTTCTAATGTGATTAAAGCTGCTACCTTTTTTACCTGACAAGGTAACGACTAACATCAATCCAAGAAAGTGACTGAAGCTGAACAGCACACTCTGTCTGCTGATTAATAACCAAGATGGTATTTCAATAAAGGCAGCAGGGGTGCCAAGTCAAATGTATTTTTGTATCACGCTGATTGCTCACTTGGTTCAGACGTATGGAGCTGTAACAAGTTCATATGTACAATACAAAAACAGATTTTACAAATTACAAAATGCACAAAAAAAAATACCAAAAAACCCCATAACAGACAGAGTCATTTTAAATAGATTAACATAAAAGGATCCTAACAGCGTTTTAATTAATATTATTTCTGAAATATGGCCAGTTGACAGTGGAGTAGAAGAAAACAAAAACTACACTTAGTAATTGTCTTTTTTATTTTATTTTAAACAAGAAAGCACTGACTCTGCTCCTAGGTTTCCCTAACCATCTGGCTAGTTATTGATTTGATGTGAGATGAAAATTATAAATGTAGGTCACCTGACAAAGAAAAAAGAAAACCAGGTGGAATGTGTCCTGAATAATTAAAATATTAAAGCAAAGGATCTTAGCTGGTATCTGCAAGGTTGCTGGTTAAAATCCTGTTACTGCTAGAGGGAATCCTACTCCGTTGGGCCCTTAACCTGAAAATTGCTCCTGGGGTGCTGCTCAATGGCTGCTCTCACCCCCAAACTTCATGCAAAAGAACAATTTCCCTTCAGAGATTAACAAAGTATAAGAAAAACTTTGTTAGCCTCTTTCATCACCCAACTGAACGGAAGACAGGATTCTTGGCTAATATATTGGGGGAGAGACAGATCTTCATTTCAAAAGCGCAACCCCATGTAGAAGAGTTCTGGGCTACTTTTGCTTTAATGGCAGAAGTGATTTAACAATATCTGAGTGAAAAATGCATGTGTCTTGCACATTTTAAGTATTCGACTGAATGACTTTATGTGGATTAAGTGACGTTTTGATATTGTTTGCAGTTTTTGATATTGGCCACCATCCAATTCCATTAAAGCATAAACTTTATTAGGTTCGTTTTGCATTAAAACGAGATTGTAGTGATGGCGAGAAAAATTGTCAGAGTGATTGAGGTAATATAAAAAAAAGATTTGAATAGAGCATTCCCTTAATTGTTTCAATCAAAATGAACTACAATGTAAATGTGTAGTTGAAAGTTGCATCTTATTATTTATTAAATATGAAGATAAAAGTTTATATTAAACAAACTGTAACCTCCTGCTTCTGTACATTCCACAGAGGCGCTGTACTCTGATCTGGTGGACACTCCTAAGGACAAGAGCAAAGGTGAGCGTCGTCATTCGGCCATGTCCTGCCCAAGCGGCTGATTGATTCCTCCTTACAGCTTTCTTCTTTCTTATTTCTTTTTATTTTCAAAGGACTGCCTCTTACGAACAGAAGCCCTGTTGGCCTGAATTCTGATGTTAACCTCCAACAAGGATTTTATTGTCCTTATTAATTTACTTTAATTTACAGTCTTCTCGGTATGCCAAGCTTTTTTATGGTTGTGTATGTGTATTCTAATCCTACTTACATCCAAGTCTAAAAGCAGACAAACAACAGAAACCTTTAACAATACAAAGTGTACACCAAAAGCATAAGATGAAAACATCCAGAAATGTTTAAAGAGAGTTTTCATCAGAAACTAAACCCAAAACAAAAACCGAGGCCATGATCACAATTGCAATTACTTAAGTAGGACTGAAATACACATGCAACTATAAAATACAAATTATTTACCATTTATAAAAGAGTCTGGGTTGTTAATGTTGTGTTTAACTCACTGCAAAACAAAAGCTATTACTAAACCCACTACAGTTGTAATTATGTGTTAGTTTTTATTAGATTATTAGTGTGACATGGTTGAGGTGTTTGTTTTCTTCTTTATTCAGTTGTCTAAATGCTGATCTGAGTACCATTAAAGCTTAAGATGTGGATTATATTTGAGCAGTTTGTAGTGTCAACACTGATTTACATAGCAAGCGACATTTTTGAAGAAATTCACAGCAAAGGCAGAGGAAGATTTCAAATTTCAGTCATGCTAGCCATCCAATTCAGGCCCCTGTTTCCTGCTACGCCATACAACAGCAGGTTAACGCACCGCTCAGACTAAAGCAGATGTGTGAAAGCCTTCCTTGGACACTCACAATTTTTTTCGTACTATTTTTTTCCTAAATTAATTGCCATCTCAACTTTGTAGCTATGGAATTACTTACTATGTCCTGGTCCATTAATGCATAAGACTTATAACATCATAAACCAAATATTACATTATATCATAGCTTAAACTCTGCACATAGTACTGTCCAAGTCATAATAATAATAATAATAATAATAAATAGTTTCTGTTTTCTACTAACAGCTCCCTTTAGTGACAAAAATGCAGTGTTGAAGTTGAAATGTTAGGTGGGGTGCAATCTGGTGAAAATCGAGAATGATGTAGTTTTCTGAATCAGAAGAGATGAAGGCAGCATGTACAGAATGTTCAGAGCCTTACAGTTTCATATTTGGCTGGGCTGTGTCTCAAACATATCCATGTGATTTAAGTGCAACCACAGAAATGAAATTGCTGGTCAACAATGTATTTATATGTCTGTATGTACGTATCCAGCACTCACACAACGTGTACTTCAGATGAGGTCATCCACCTGAAGCTCACCATGTTCAGGCCCAGTCAGTACTTGGATGGGAGACCAACCAGGAAAAGTTTGGGTTGCTGCTGAAAAAGGTGTTGGCGAGGCCAGCAGGGGGTGCTTACCCTGTGATGTGAATGTGGATCCCAATGCCGCATTGCAGTGACAGGGACGATGTGCTGTAAAAATGGCGCCGTCTTTTGAATGAAACATAAAACTAAGGTTCCGACTTTCTGCGGTCATAAAAGATCCCTGGGCATCCTTTGGGAAGAGTAGGGTGTACCCCAATGTCCTGGATAAATTACCATTACTGCCTAATCAATCCAGCCTCCTAATCATTCCCTGTCTCTAATTGGCTCTCTCTGTCACCACTTCACCACCTAACAGCTAATGTATAGTAAGCGTACTGGAGCAAAAATGGCTGCCGGGATGCTACACATTAGTGATTGTTGAAGTGGCTCCCCACTCACTATGCAAAGTCATCCAGTCAGTCATTTTCCAACCTGCTATATCCTAACACAGGGTCACAGGGGTCAGCTGGAGCCAATCCCAGCCAATACAAAGCGCAAGGCAGGAACAAACCACGGGCAGGGCGCCAGCCCACCACAGACTATGCAAAGTGCTTTGAATAATAAGACAAACACTATATAAATGTAAAGAAGTGTAATAATTATTTTTAGACCATAAAAAAGTGCTGTCAGTACTGCAGACATTTTACACACTTTTCAGATAATTCACACCTTACTTCTCATGAAAGTTTCATTGGTGAACATTATTGAGGAGATTGGCATGACTCCCTTGTATGTGTGAAAGGAGCCGTTTCAGTGAAATCAATGCATGGATATCCAAGAATTTCTAAAAGTCACATTATTGAAAGAGGCCAGCTAATTGCTCGACCAGGGCATATGGGCATAATGAAGTGGCCACTCAGGATTTAAAGTAGGCACCACTGTGTAGCCAGTGTACCCTTTATGGCAATGAACTCCCAGAGTATTATCTATGACATACAGCTAGATACCTATGATACAGTCTGTGAAATCTAACACTGTGAATTTGTGGATCCCAGCATGTTTATTTTTGATGTGAACTAAAAATTGCGAATATTATTTTTCTTTTTTTTAGGAGATTCAGCTGTAGAGTCCAACGATGATGTTGTTTATTCAGACCTTGTAAAAGGAAAATTAATGATGAAGCGAGGTGGGTCTACTTCAAATTAACAGCTCATCAGGCTGATTTATCTTTTCAATGCAAATAGACAGCAATTTCAACATGTGCTACAAAGTGTCACTATTCTGTAATTAGTTTGCCAGTTGTGCAAATATGATTCTGTATGACTGTCCAGTTATTACTTTTTAACCCCTTAATAACATTGTTAAGGTATGCAGATGAACATAGTAATCTGAATGTGTTTGCTTTGACAGAGAAAATGCCTGACGAGTCTACTGACGTCCTGTACTCTGATATCAAAACGAGGAATGCCACAGGTAAGACAGACTGGCGGGGACGCCGGCAAAGAAGATTGAAATTCTAATGTGCTGATATACAAAAGGCTACTTTATTAGGTATGACATTCAGTTGTTGCTCTATTCATATGAAAGGACTTTGCAAAATACACCAGACACCATTATACAGTTCAGTTTACCATTAACAAGAATGATTTTGACATACTATTGCCCCTCCATTAGTTTGAATTAGTATGCTTTCCATCATGTGAATTTTTTTAACTCTTTGAGGGCTGAATATTTTTTGCAAACAACTCTTATCTGAAAAGCACACAATGCAAAAGGTTTCACATGCAAATCAACGTAAAACGTCTGTTGCTGTGGCTGCCGATGCCATTTTAGAGGTTGTTTGCTCTTCACTTCTCATGCATGTGCAGGTAATTGAGGTCAAATCAACAAAGCTAACTTTCCTTCTAGCAAAGAGAGTTGAACTAAAACATAACGGCAAGTTTTGTTGCAGTTTACGGCTGATTACCGTCCTCCACCCCTGGATTTCGACAAAAGTCGACATCCGCCTGAAAGAGTTAAACTAGTATTTGTTTCCCTCAGTTAGGTGTCCGATTGCCTACCATATCCGTGGTAAAGTATGATGAGTACATGAGTTGTACATTCTGACAAGTCTCTTTCAGCACCGCTGTTGTACTCATCTGTTAGTTGAGTGTTTGCAGTTTGTTTGTTAATCTGTACAAATTGTGTTAGCCTCTTTCATCAGGTATCTATATACTGCCACAAGATCACCAAGAAATGAATATTTTTTGGGTGGTAATCCTTTCTCAATATACAGCTGGCATTATTGCATATTGCAGAGTTTCTCAACCTTTAAGTATTTGCAACCCGAGTTTTCATAACAGTTTTATGTTACTTTTTTTGAAAGGAGCCCACTAATTCCATTTTGTTCTTTTTTAATTAATGATATATCATAGATGCATATTTTATTATACCTACTTAACTTTTATCGACATTTATCTAACTCTATATTTATTTTTCTAGTATCAGAATGTAGTTTAAGTTAATTTGTTTTGGTTTCAATAGATGTATTCTTCATATTTTTGATTCTTATTTTCTTTTTTTTCACATCTTCGCGACCCCCTTCTTGTTACTTGCCTTGCCCCTAGGGGTCCATACAGTTTGAGAACCATTGGCATATTGAAACCTCAGAAAAAATTTTAGTCAGTCTATTAAATACCCACTCAGTTACTCTCATCCCAGGAGTTTTCAGCGAACTTGCTCAGTTAATGATGAATATGAAGGTATGAACTGCAAGAAAGTTGTACTGAGCAATTTTCCATATCGAGGTATAATTCTTGGAAAAAGATGATGAACAGTATGTCTTAACAAAGAGTGAAGAGATCTGGGAAGAGCTTTCAAAATGTCCACAATTGCTTAACTACAATCATTAGAAGCATAAGGAACTCAATCATTTCATTGATGTTTAGTTATTTTCTAAAATTACCAATTTGGAATTTTGTAAATTTTAAAATAAGCAAGTAATTGTCCAAGAAGGACAAAATGGTTGAGCGCAATTAGTACCAGCCACAGCTGTACCTCCTGCTGTTATCCACCAATTTCTGGAAACTGACTTTTTATCAGCTAAAAGAAATATTAAAATACATGAACAGAATGAACACAGCACTTGAGAACTGCTGTTCCACTACATGTTTTCTTTTACACCAAAAATACATATTCACATTTGGCAATGAGCAGTCTTTTGCATAATGTTCAGTTTCTCGTCCGGTAACTGTGAGGAGACTTTCACGTGTGAATGTTGCCAACATATAAAATTCTCAGTTTGCTCTGATATGTGTGACGTAGAAAATTCTAGGAAGTTCATTGGATAATTCCCCCAGGATCTGGCCAAGCTGCATATTAATAAGAGGACCTAATGAAGCTGCCACAGTGCATACAGTTCACACCTCTACTGGGCCACATTGTGTAATGGGGACATAAGCATAGTGTCATACCAACCTTTCATAATTTAGTTTGAGACATTTGGATCCCTGTTTACGATATATAGGCTGTACTATCTAGTGGCTATTACCTGCTTGATTTTTTTCTTTTTCTAGATAATTCTGCTGCCAAATCTAACAATGGTGGTACCTGTAAATATTGTAAAATAAAAATTAAATATTAAGCAAGGTGGAGCTTTAAAAACTAACATCTCGTAGGCTGATTTAATACAAATAGAAACAATTTATTAGAGAATTCTATATTTTTCCTTAGGTTTGTTAATTGTTTTCTTAAGCCCTTGTTTAAGTTTAATGGATGAGCACAGTAGCATGAATTTGTGTCTCGTGGCAAGCAATATGTCAGTATAGTTGAAAAAAGTAACATACCTTTTTGTGAATTCAAGAATATCCCAAGTAAGGCAAAATGGATGGGAGAACCAACAAAAAACTGGCAGAAATAAGAGAGTGACAGTGGCTCAATGGGTTAGCGTCCACCCACAGGCACTATTACTGTGTCCATTACTTCGACTCTCTTAATAAGAAAACATTTTCCACAATTTTTTTTTTGCCTTTATTGACATTTGTCTTTATTTTTGCAGGAGTATCGACTGCAGATGATCCAAGTTCTCTTTACACGTCTGTTCCCCAAAGAAAAGACAAGGTAACAGACTTTAGTATTTCTTTAACCATAAAGAACTCCTGTTATGTCTTTAAACTACTAGGCCAGGCCACCATTTCACAAGAATCTCTGACAGATCCTCTCATTGATAATCAGTGGGTAGGCTACATTAATCTTATCAGCTGCCTCTTCTTTACATTTATGAGACTAAGTGATGTGAAGTCTTTTACATTTTGTGAGTTAAACAAAGCTTCAGAATTAACGTCAGTTCTTGTGCTACTTGCTCAAAAAGCAATACAGCAGTCAGTTAAACAACCACTTTATTTCATTACTCACCACAACAAACACACCACACTCCACCATTTCTTTCCCTTGGTCATGGCATCTGACTGATTGTGTTTCTCTCTGTGTTTTGGCTGACAGAAGTAACATATTGTGGTTTGTGGTGTCATATCTGTGAAGCCGCAGCAACCTCAAGGTCTTCATCTGACACACCTCCGCTTGTCTTCTACTTCTGGTATTTCAAGCTGGCCTGTTCTCCTCTGTAGCGGATGTCTTGATCTTCGATGATTCTATTGCAAAGAACAAATGTGTTCAATAAGGAAAAAGGAAAAACACAAGGAACATTGGATGAGAACAGACCTGTTCAAAGGAACATAAGTGATTACGTCTTGTACATTTGATGTCTTCTAAACAAACCAGAACTTGTCATATATATTTAATTATTTTAATTATATTAATAATTGGTTCCGTACCCTTTTGTATGAAATAGGCTTCATTTTCTTTACTTGGAAATTTATATAAAATAATCTGACAGGTTATTGATCTGACCCCAGGTTTTGGTCTCTCCTTTGTTTAGCAATTCAGACTCTTTAAACTAGAAGTGGCTTTAACTGAAACTGATGTGTAATCCACACACCTTGTCTTGAAGATCTCAACCCTGTACAAAGCAACATGAAGAATCCTGGTGGAGCTACCTAGGACTTAATATTAATTTTCTTATTATATACTGTGGCTAGTTAGACAGTTACATTCTATATTCCCCATAATATGCTCCTCTTCTCCATCAAATTACAAGTGCTCAACAAAAAACTTCTGGTTTTAATTTTTTTCACAAAGATTTTTACTGTAGTGTAGTAAGAAGACTTGGAAGCTTTCTGTTAGAATCAGGTGGACTCCAAAATCTTAAAATTCAGGGTTCCTTTCAAAGCAAGGCCTCTATGCTCCACCGAACCCCAATTACCAAAAATAAGCCTTACCTCAAACCCAAGAAACAAGTTTTACCCAAAAGAGTAAGAGTTAAAGTAATCATTACAAACTACAAAGAGGAAATGAGAAATAATTTAAAAACACCTGGCCGCATAGCAAAAAAAATTCTGTTATTTTTGAAGTTTTATTAAAAATAAGAAAAATAAAAGTAGATGTCAAAACCAAGATGAAAATGTAGCAGGAACTGTTAATAGATAGTTTACCTTCCAGCTTGAGTTAGCAGAAAAAATTTTTACTATCAAAATGACCATCCTCTTTGTGCTGCTCTGTCTATTACAAAGTATCCCAATATACGTAAATAGTGTTGATTGGTGAAATTTGACGAAGCATTTATCACAGCAAATATGTTGTATTCGCTGGTGATTTTGTTTGCCAAATAGTTTCCTGGAAATTTGCCCTGCAGCTGGCTAGGGCAAACTTTTTTTCCCCAGCACACCCTGATGCTTTTACGAGGTAAGCATGGCGTCACAATTTTAGTGATTTTACCAGTTCAGATTGGATGTTAATTATAACAGTCCCTGCAGGACACGTTTATTGTAATAATAAAATTGTCACTGTTCTGCAGTAGCTTTGTACAGACCTTTCATGCCTGGGTACTGTAAGATCATTGTGGAGCTGCTTCGGGCATGTGTGATGTCACCACCCAATTAGTACTCCAGCTTTCCACCCTGCATGCATTAAAAAATGAAGTATTTTCATTTGAGGGGTAAATTAGCTGACCATAACGAGAATATTATGAGTACTGCCACTGGACATAAAACACTGATCTCTGTGACTGTGCAGTGCAGCATGGCTAATTATGCAGGCAAATTAGCCATGTTTTCAGAGACGACTCAAAACAAACAATAAAGGAGTCTCAACTCCCCACCCCATACACCCCTCACACTGGGAAAGAAAACACATGTGACCCTGTGAAATAATAATAATTGTGAAAGATTTATTAATGTTTACAAAGTGTGTTTCTATCTTCTTCATGGGAGTAGTAGGTTGTTGTACCATATTAGCCTTTATGGATGCAATGAGAAGTCATGCAATATAACATCTTTTATTGGTTAACTGAACAGATTACAATATGCAAGCTTTTGAGGCAGCTCAGACCTTTTTAAAATGGCCCTTTTATCATTTTGCTCGACTTCTCATTACATCTTCTTCATGGGGAAAACAAATGCAAAGCATCTACATATAGATGGGAAACAAAAAAGACACTGAGTCAGGATTTCAAACAATAAAATTATATATACAGAGAGAGAGAGAGTACTTCACAGAACAAATTACATTTTTGGCCACAATAATCGGTCCAGCATAGTTGGCAGACACTTCATTAGACCTCAGGTACACTTTAAACACCATTTTATCTCCACTGAGTCCACTCAACACTCCTTTCTCATTGACTTCAGTTTACTTCACAGAGGTCAGTGAAGTTCGCAGACATTTCAGGGATGTCGCTCTACTCATGGCGATTCACTACACATAAACAATAAATAAGAAATTAGACTCAGTCATAGAAACAATCATCATCAAATTCAAATCAGCCACACATCCAAACTGTGACTCCACAAAGGCTTAAAACAGAAGTTGGCATGGCACTACTAACTTCCCATTTTACTGACCTTTGATTTTTAGTTACTGGATAACAAATACCACCATGCCATTTTGTTTTTTTTTTGTGGGGGCTGTGCCATTTTACACTGTTTTGCATCTGTCATCTCTATGGCAAATTCTTCCAGCACCCTCGGAGTGCTTGCTGCCCCTGACATCATCAGAACAATGGTATATAAGTCAACCCGATCATGTCCAGGTTAGCCAAGTTTGTGGAGAAAAACCCTTCATAACAATTTGTTTTGTCTTGGTTTCTTGGTCCACAGATTCTAGCTGCTCTTCCAGACCTTTGATTTCTAATTACGAATTGGCTTTGAAAAAATATTTTTCAGATTTTTTGTTTTTTTCAGTATGCATATATTTAGGTCTCTTGGTTTGCAATGGAAAACCAATCTTTTTCTGTTTGTTCTTTGTATGATGTGCTCCATGCCCTTATCAATATGAGCTATCTATCACAAGTTTACCAGCAATGTAGTCATTCACCAATTACTCCAATGTTGCTCCTACACAAAATAACCACCTTTTTCAAACTTCTCAGACCTACTCAGCGTTTAACCTTTGTAAAGCCCTAGGGAGTAAGACACTTAGAGATCATCATATAGACTATGTATTTGCACTTTTTTTCTATATACAAATTTAAAAATTTGTTAAAAGAAACTTACATAATCTGCGGTAGGTTGGCACCCTGCCCGGGGTTGGTTCCTGTCTTGTGCCCTGTGTTGGCTGGGATTGGCTCCAGCAGACCCCCGTGACCCTGTGTTCGGATTCAGCAGGTTGGAAAATGGATGGATGGAAACTTACATAATTTTCCACATGTCACACAGTTATCAATCCCAGAGGCCATATTTGTTAGTCTTAATGAAGACTCTGACAGCATGTCAACAATATATAAACATATTTGAAAGAATATGCCCTAGAGAACAGTGGGATGGCAACTTTTCAATTAGCATCTTAGAAATGGAGTAGAACTCGGCCATATGTAAAGTACATATATAATTATACAAGCGACAAGCATTCCATAATTCAACTAAAAATGTTTCATCAATAACATTTACCTTGTTTAAAATGGTCTGAATTTTACTCAGGACAAGATCTAACTTGTGAGTTTTGCTATCTTGCTTCAGCATCAGTTTTGAGAATGCACTAAATTAATATAATTTTAAACAAAAATCTTTACATTTGCCTCAAATAGCCTCCGTTAATGGTGATATTTCTTGTAGTGCCAGATGGAATTCAAATTTTTAGGGTGAAATCCAAAGCACAAAAATAGCACATAGACTTAACTGGAAGAATCACAACCCACCTTCTATAACTCAGTGGCTAAGCAATGTTCTATATAACCTCAAATTAGGAATAATCTTAATTCACTTAAAGAGGGTATGTCCAAACGTTTTTTTTTAAACTTGGCAGAAATTCTTTAATGTAATTTTGGAATAAGCATGCTGGGCCGTGATTACCTTTTTTATGCTATTAATTGTTCTATATATTTAAAAAGTTAAGATGATGTTTTTCTGCTTGTTCATCTTCAGTTCCTTCTTTTGATTGGGGTTAAATGTTGTTTTATTTTTTTGTATTTTTATTTTTCCTTTTTTACGCTTTGCATTGATTCCGAAGCAAATTGTTGTATCTGTTTTGTTTTTATAATTTGTTTGATTGAACAGTATGCTGCCATAATGTTCTGTTTTTCTGAAATAAAATACAAATTATTAAAAAAAGTACTTTGTTTTAGGTTCCCATGGTGTATAAAACTAATAAGTTTGTAATGTGCAAAGGGACGATCTGTAATCCAATCTTTTGGAATGCATGTCTTTGCGTTTTACTGATTTTTATTCTGCTGTTTTATATTACTTCATGTAACGTTGCTGTATATAATCTTGAGTTTGCCATGAAAAAATCGTCAGTTATTTCAAGGTCTGACTTATTATTTGCCTGCTATTGTTATAATAAGTAGTGAAAACGTATAGCCTTCTTTTGCAAACGCACACTGGAACACATATTTGGTGAGTATTCAATGATAAACCAACAAAGCCAGTTCAGGATGAGAAGAATTCCTTCATTGACAAGTATGAGGAGTCACTCTATACATGGACTTGCAGATGGTGGTTACACTTCTTAAATACATTTTTACTTCAATTAAAAAGTACACGAGTAGTTTAATTTTCTTGTCCTTGCTTGTCACTGTTAAAACAGGACCCTAGGAGTCAGGATTCTGCTACACTCAGTTATACTGCTTTTCTTATCCATACTTACCCTTGTGCTAAAGTAGCAACAGGACTGGGTCACAGACCAAGAGAATTTAATTAAAATGAATGCTAGATCTATCTATCTATCTATCTATCTATCTATCTATCTATCTATCTATCTATCTATCTATCTATCTATCTATCTATCTATCTATCTATCTATCTATCTATCTATCTACTGTATGTGTTTCCTTTTAAGATTAATTCACCGGCATTTCTTTTGAATTTTCTTTTGTTTTAACAATTCCATAATTTGATAACTTTTAGGAAACCCATTTATTATAAGATTTTCAATAAGTGTGTTTTGGATCAAGGATTACCAAACTGTTTTCTATAGCAGAATTGATGGTTTTAATGCTTATTAGTCTGAACAGGAGGCAGAAAGCTGAAAGTTTTTTATGGCCAATTAGATTAATTTATCACACTGTGGCAATAATGAGAAGACTGCCAGGTAAAAAAAACAGAAACTTCAGGAATGAGACGTGCCATACACGGATATCACAAAGCATCACGCCGACTGTCTGTTAGCACCCCTCAGAATACTCATATTTTGGAGCCTTCCAGGGATTTTATTAAAATATCCATTTATTAAAAGAATCACAATATAAGTTGAAACTCACTAATTCTGAATAATGGGGATAAAGATTTCCACTTTTACGCATACACTAGGCTGACCCACCTTTTAAGTTGACCACTTCTTAAGGCAATTCAATATGTAGATCAATTTGATATTTTATACAAACTCATTAATTTGGTTATATTGCATTTGAGCTGTATTACTTTAATACTCGTAGTTTCTGTTATTTTTGTGATGAGATTTAAACTTTTTTTCTATATTGAGGTCGCCCTTTTGAACCCCCCTGATATTTACTACGCGGTGAGGCATTTGTACTCCATCAACATTAATTATTTCCAGAGACATAATTTTGTCTATTTTTCCAGCGCATCGCGCACAAAAGCAAGAGATCGATGGGAGCACCAGAACTCTGCTCACATCATGTCGTACCGCGCAAGCTGCAAGTAGTAAGTCTGTGATAAGCGGAATACCGCTACACTTTCCACTCACGGGATGGAAGGACAATCCCGACCGCTTTTATATAGTGAGAAAGAAGAAGAAGATATCGCATGGTGTGAAGTAGAAAATCATCTTTTACCTGGAAAAACGAAACTACAAATCCCATCGTGCATTGCAAAATGGACAGGGCGTGTGTGAAACTCTGCGCCTGCGTAGCACTCATGGGACGGAAGGACAATCCCGACCGCTTTTATATAGAAGGATATAGAAATGCCCAAATTCACACAAAACAGAGAAGCCACTCACTTAGTTCTGCACATCTTTGTGATGAGGAGGTACGAGAGCTGCCTGTAAAAGAAACACCAAATATGGGCAGAACGTGCAAACTCAGCACAAACAGCGGTTAAAATGGGTGTCAAGTTGAGCTTCCTGGACTGTAAGTGAGAAGAGCTGAGGACTGAAGGTCAAGAAGAGTGTGATGGCAACTACAGGCAGCAGCTTCTGCAGCACTTTTAAAACAAGGGGTCTGTTTATCATGCTTTTAAAACAACATGTAAGTTAAAGTGAAGCCACATATTGCTTTGGAGTTAGAATTTTTCTTTTTCTTCTTTTCCTCCTGTTAGGAGTTGCTACAGCAGATCATCTTTTTCCATATCTTTCTCTCTTCTGTGGCCTCTGCTTCTTCCTACAGATGAGTCTATTGCAGGTGTGTGTCACCCCACTATTATTCTGCCCAAAGGCTAGAAGACAACCAGGAGGTCAAACCTAGTCAAAACTGAAACAAGTCGAAACTGAGAAGGTGAATCTTTTTTTCGCGCCAAAGCCTAACCAATTTTCAGTAATCAAAGTCAGGGGGAAAACAGTAAGTTCAGAAACCAGAAATAAGAGAAGGAAATTAACACTACGCTCATTTGTGGTTTTATCAAAATCATGGATATGAATGAATCATCATGGTGGAATTTAAGGGGTGGCACTGACGACGTAAGACATGGTGCCATCAGAAGCCTCATTCATTGGTAACTGGGAGTGGTGTACTGGTAATGGGAATCGTAACTTGGTGGTGTGCGTTTGAAAAACAAAATAATGTTGCAGCACCACAAAATAAATAATCACTATGATCAGGAAACATATAATGCAAAAGTAACTGCACAGTAACATTCCAGAAGTCTATCTATCTATCTATCTATCTATCTATCTATCTATCTATCTATCTATCTATCTATCTATCTATCTATCTATCTGTGTAACTGTGTAATTTATCTTTTTTAATGTAATTTTAAATTTTTGTGGTCTTCTTGTACTTCCTTTTCTTGTTCCTGGCACCCGTGTCATACATTTACCACAACTGATGAAGTGTTGTTACTTTGCATGTTGCCCAAGCATCATTTTAAATAAAAGCTAGCAATTTGAGACACTGTAACTTTTGTCAGTATGGGTGAACATTGACTATCACTTTTTTATTTGTTTGTGGAGAAAAAGAGCATTTTGTAAATTTCAAAGCATTGAGTGATCAACGAGACGTGTTGAGAAACCGAGTGCTGGAAATGTTTGTATAGTGTTGTCCTGCACCCTGTTTGGATGTTGTTCTGTGTACACAATGTCTTGCTCTGTGAGATTCAATCTTTTTCTTGTTTTCTTTAATGTCCATACCTTTGAACCTTGCTTGTTTTTTCCAATTGAATTTTAGCTTTGTGGATTACTTTTCCTCATTATTACTCTTAATAAACAGAACCCTGCATGATCTGAAAATCTCATGAGAAACTGTTGCTGTTTTTTCTAATTGTTAAAGGAGTTTCATAATCCCCTTCCACACAATTAGCCTATTTATCATTTAAAATGTCATTAGCCGATTACCCCATCACTGTCCACAATGTTCATACAAAATCTTGATATGTGCCCGCAGTATTCTGCTTTTTTGTGGTCAATAACCCTTCTGATCTTCCCCACATCATTATTCTGTTTGATTCATGCAAAGCCTTCTCTGACTATAAAACCAATCAGTATAAATCAATTTTCCTTTCCCTTAAGATGCTCCTGTGAACATTGAACTTAAGTTATAATTTGAAACACCTCTTCACACTTTTGGTGTCACACCTGGAACGTCACACAGAGAGACTCCACACCACACACATGCTCACTTTTAGTTCTTACCCTGTCTGTATCTTACTGTTCATCCCCAACACACTACACTACAGTTTAGTGTCATTGTGAAGGTGAGAGATAACATGTGAAGATTATCCTACAAGCCACACAGAAAGATTTAATTTTATATTCTCTTACTATTTCTAATACTGTCGTTCACATTTAATTCCTGTTTTGAAGTCTATTCATGCTGGACAGAATCATGAGAGAGCTGGAGTCACAAACCAGCATGGTGACCACAACATTTAAATTGATGATTAACAGAAAAGCAGTTTAGATCCGAGGCTCACAGCTCAATAAATCCGCTGAGGTAGAAGTTCAGTTAGCACTGAGATTTCACAATAACAACATGATCACTAAATCACTGACCACTCTGAGTGGACATCTATAACACACTGTAGGAGTGACACCTGCCCAGGCATTTATGTGGTGAGGCGGCCTTCTGCTGTTATGCACCTAAAATCTGGAATAGCCTGCCAATAGGAATTCGCCAGGCTGATACAGTAGAGCACTTTAAAACACTGCTGAAAACACATTACTTTAACATGGCCTTTTTATAACTTCATTTTAATCGTAATTTAACTTAATCCTGATACTCTGTATGTTCAATTCATCATAACAACTATTCATGGTGGCTCTAAAATCGGTACTGACCCCTACTCTCTTTTCTGTTTCTTTTTCCGGTTTCTTTGTGGTGGTGGCCAGCGCCACCTCCACCTACTCAAAGCTTCATGATGCTCCAACAATGATGGACGGATTAAAAGGAAGAAGTCTACGTGACCATCATCATCATCAAGCCCTTCCGTGAGAACCCTAAATCCAAAGAGGACTGTTTCATTTATGTTAGGTAGAATGCCCAGAGGGGACTGGGCGGTATCATGGTCTGGAATCCCTACAGATTTTATTTTTTCTCCAGCCGTCTGGAGTTTTTTTTTTTCTGTCCCCCCTGGCCATTGAACCTTACTCTTATTCGATGTTAATGTTGATTTATTTTTTTATAATTATGTCTTTCATTTTTCTATTCTTTAATATGTAAAGCACTTTGAGCTACTGTTTGTATGAAAATGTGCTATATAAATAAATGTTGTTGTTGTTGTTGTATGTGGAGAAATGGGCCCAAGCACATCGGAAACCATGTGGAGTTTGGACTGGGCCTTCTTCTTCTTGACTATGTTGTAGTACACATGATGGCTTCTTATGTCACAGTGGGACTGTCTGTCAGTAAACCTCACAGTACACCTTTGAGGTAAATAAAATCCACCCTGTAGGACCAGAAGCAGAAACATTTGAATTCCAGTCCTAATCCTTCCTTTCTGTCCCATTTTCTGTGCAGGCTTTACACTCACAGGTTGTGGGGTGGTGACCTTATACTAGTTAGAGTTTAATAAAGTAATGCTGGCTTTTATAATTTGTAATAGGAGTAGATGGAGAGAAAGAGGCAATGAGACATTTTTGTTGCCTTCTGTTCTTCCATGTACTCTCATCTTGTATCATCTTCATTTTTAGTGCGGGGAGCCAAACTTCAACTGAAGTCAAATGAACCGATATATGAAGGAGACGAGGTCAGCCTGCACTGTCAGCTCGATGGAAATCCTGTTGGATGGACATATGAGATCTACAAAGAGGCATCAACACACTCATACCTTCATAAAGTACAAACAGAGAGCACCTTAACCTTCAGCCCTGTGACTCAATCACAACGTGGGTATTACAGGTGTCGAGCTGGGAAAGGAGGAGTTTACTCAACATACAGTGAATATGTGTGGTTAGAAGTATCAGGTAAGAGACTTTTCTCTGATGTAACTCAATTTTAATTCTTTTCTGTTTTTAAGAGGTCAAATTACCCAAACACAGACTACAACAGTTTACTGTTATTTTACAGTCAGGCTCCCAAAAAATTAAGTCTGGTACTAAAAGTATCAGAGGGTCTCAGGCTCCTTCTGGATGGGCTCACATGATAACATTTTAGTTGGTGAAGCTTTGTGGACTATTTTCTTTAAAAGCCTTTTCCTTACAGCTTGATAAGTAACCAGTTCTGTTATGCATTTTGAATTGGTTGAAATTTGGATTATTTTATTATCTAACTGACTGTCTTCATTCTGAATATTGGTGGCTTCAACCAGTGATCTTTGGAAATAATGAACTTCTAACGTCACATTTCTTTTGTAAACACAATGATTTGGACCTGCTGCAGTCAAACGTTAATGCCTTTAAATGTTAACCTGTGGTACAACTCTTGAGCATGTGAATGACACAAGAGAAATATAATTTATTGTTATTATTATAATTATTACGTCTGACCACATTGTACTACCACCTACAAGCCTGTTTTTGTCAAGAGGAGTTCTTTTATTATCCAAGGAAGGAGTTTTTATGAGTGTTTGTGGTGTGGGTTGTTTGTTGTAACATTTATATTTTATTGAAATTCTGAAAAGTTTTAATTTACCCTTAGTAACAAATAAAATATCTATCTATCTTATCTATCTATCTATCTATCTATCTATCTATCTATCTATCTTGTCACACACGTGTGCATGGGAAGCAGCTGAAGGGCTTAGATAATACTGTTTATACATCTGCCCGGGGGGGCCACTGGCGCTCTTTCTGAGTTCTCTGCAGGTCTTACCGGAAATCCCACCAGGAGCCGCCATTTCCAGGAAGGACACATCACTTCTGGTTCCGGCCCCAAAGATGAGGTCACTTCCGGTTCCGGCACCAAGGATGATGTCACTTCCAGTTCCAGCCCAGAGGACGACATCATTTCCGCCCTCTGTGCTATAAAGCTCACTGCCTTTGCTTAGGCAGGCAGTTCTGTTTTGGACTCTGTTGTGTAACTACTGTTTAAAATGCCTCAAAGACTTTTGCAGCCGGGAAACCGCATTAAACGGGTGACTGCCCCAAACCTTTCTACATCTCTGGTCTCCTCTTATTACAGTGGCGTAGTCGGCAGGATGGTGTCCCCGATGAACCCGGGACACGAACTTTCATGGAACCAGGTGGGTGAGTACGGGGCGAGTTTGGGGCAGGGAGTGCGGAGGGTCAGGAAGGGCGGTGCAGGCTCTGCTCCATGAGCATAACCGGGTTGACCACCCATCTCGTGGAGAAGGTAGAGGGGACCCACAGGCGTGGGCTGGCTTCTGGGGAACACACACGAGTGGCTCGGTATGCTCTCCTTGGCAGGAAAGCCGAGCTGCCCATCGGGACCAAGGTCCCTGTTAACGATGGGTTGTCCCCAGGCTGGCAGGTGAAGGAAATAATAAACTGGGAGTTTAACCCAAACAAAGGGCTGTCAGAGCAGGCGATGGCTCTCTGGCAACAGGTGGGTGAGTGGCTACGGCCATTCGAGTTGACCCCCTTACAGATAGTGCAGCAAGTGGCCTGTTTTTTGCTGCTAAAAGCTACCCAGGATTTTGCCCAGCCGGCCTGGGGCGAATTCCATTCTATGGACGAGCTGCTACAATCTTGCAAACCCAGAGGCCGGCTGTGAAACCTGGGAGGCAGAACAGCCGCTCTGTGGACTACCGGGGATTATGTCCTACTAAAGCAGTCCCTTCCACGCAATCCAGAGCCTGTTCGAAGTCGCGGGCCGTCTGGCTTGCGACCTGTCGAGGAACAAGGCGGACCGTAGGGGACAATGGCGGGGTTGTTTGTGTGCCCTTAGCAATCCCTGGCGGATAAACATACGGGGAGCTTCTTATTAATGGACATAAAATAACAGCGCTGTTTGATTCCGGCAGTAACGTGTCTGTCGTTGCTCGCCGTTTTATTCTACCGCAACAATGGATTAAAAGAAGACCAGTCTAAAATGTATACGGAGATATCCGCATACAATACCGCCCGGTGTTACGTATGTCTCGGAGGAACCCTTCGACAGCTTACCGTGGCGGTGCATCCGGATCCTCCGTTTCCGTAATCCTCGGGCGGACTGGTCTGATAGTGACAGCGGTAGTTTAGAAAGCATTCCCGAAAACTTATGGCCTC
Organism: Polypterus senegalus; assembly: GCF_016835505.1. Classification (NCBI taxonomy): domain Eukaryota; kingdom Metazoa; phylum Chordata; class Cladistia; order Polypteriformes; family Polypteridae; genus Polypterus; species Polypterus senegalus. The sequence goes on from NW_024378416.1 coordinate 36,554, forward strand.
GTTATAGATGACAGCGATTCATCTCAAGCTGCTTCCACACCGTGTAATCAGCCGACAGGGAGTGGGGCGGTAGGCCAAGAGATGGAAGAAGACACTCACGGACCATCGCGGGCTACTACGTCATCCACTAAGCGCCCGGCAGCGAGGAGGAATCTCCGCCCCTTGAGGTCAGACGGACCCTCTCTCTGAGTTGCACTTTCAGTTTAGAGCAACACCGGCTTCTTTCAAGAGAACAGTGGAATGGCGACTCTCTGAAACACATAAAGAATGCAGTGGTTCTCGTTAGCGGCCAGCGCGCGCATTTGCCCATGCCACAGGGACCTCACTTTGTCATTGATAATGAATTGTTGTATCGGGTCGCTGAACATGAGGGAAGGTCGGAAGTTGTTGCTAATCCAGCGGACCTACGGCGGCAGGTTTGCGAGTTAGCACACTTCCACCTTCTTGGAGGCCATCTCGGCTCCGATAAAACATTAGAGCGAATTAAGCTCCGTTTTTCTGGCGGGGATTAATGAGGAGGTTAGCGCTTTTGCATTTCCTGTCCGGGTGTCAACTGCGGCAAATTCCTAGGAGGACCGTGCTCCTCTGGTTCCCCTTCCCTTATTGGCGTTCCTTTGATAGGATTGGGGTTGATATAGTAGGACCCTAGAACCCTCAGCCGAGGATATAAATATATACTCGTCCTCGTGGATTATGCTACCCGATTCCCTGAAGCCGTTCCATTGCTCGGCTACCACAAAAATATTGCACGGGAACTAGTAGGAGTCTTTTGCGGTAGGCATTCCTAGAAGTCCTGACGGACCAAGGAGCGCCTTTTACCTCGGAAGCGTTCAAGGAGACTGCCAAGTTACTGAAAATAAAGCATTTAAAACCTGGTGTATCATCCTCAAACCGATGGGCTAGTGGAGAGATTTAATCAAACTCTCAAGCAAATGTTATGTAAGGTAGTCAGCAAGGATGGGAGAATTGGGACCAACTCCTCCTCCTTGTCCTCTTTGCATATCGGGAAGTTCCTCAAGCCTCTACGGGGTTCTCTCCATTTGAATTACTGTCGGAAGACAACCCGGGGTTTATTAGATATTTTAAAGAGGGCTGGGAAGGGAGGCACAGCCCTCCACTAATATTTTGGAATATATCGCCCAATTGCGATAGATTTGATGCAATAAGACCGATTCTAAAAGTCATATAGAGGGCGCAATCAGCACAGGCCGCCTTTATGACCGTGTACGACTCTCCGGGAGTTCCAACGGGGATCGCGTCATGGTATTGGTACCAACTTCTCACTCTAAACTGCTCGCACATTGGCTAGGCCCCTACGAAATTAAGGAAAGGAAGGGATTGGTTGACTATTTGGTGAAACAGCCCAATCGCCGACCAGCTGGCGAATATATCATGTAAACCTGCTGAAACCGTGGAAGGAGAGGGATCCCGATCCCTCCTCCGGACAGCCCTGCTCTCTCTTGCTGAAGTAAGTTCCCTTAATTTCGGCAAACCAGCTATCCCCCAGACAGAAACAAGAGCTTAAAGCAGCTATCCGCTCTGTCCCAGAGGTGGTAAGTGAAAAACCCGGTCGGACCTCTCTGATTGCGCACGACATATTGACTGACCGGGGTGATGTCCGTGGCGACCCTACAGACTCCGGAGGCAAAGAAAGTAGAACTGGAAATCAAGCGAATGCTGGCACTAGGAGTGTCGAGGAAAGTAGTAGTCCCTGGTCCAGTCCCATCGTCTTGATTGCTAAGCCTGGCGGCAGTTGGAGGTTTTGCAATGACTTCCGTCGGCAACCAAGTTTCCCGATTTGATGCTTATCCCATGCCTCGCGTGGATGACCTCCTCGAGAGACTGGGACCAGCCAAATTCTTGACTACACTTGACATGACAAAGGGGTACTGGCAGGTTCCTTTAGCGGAGTCCGAAGGAAAAACGCGTTTAGCACTCCTAGCGGACACTGGCAGTATCGTGTCCTTCCATTGGGTTACGGGCCTGCGACTTTTCAGCGTCTGGTGGACAAAGTGCTCCGGCCCCATAACTCGTTCTGTGCTGCCTATCTGGATGACGTCGTCATCTATTCCAGCACCTGGAAGGAACACATACAGCAGGTCACAGCAGTATTACGGACACTGGGAGAGGCGGGCTCGAATCAACCCCAAGAAATGTTTCTTTGGATTGAGAGAAGCCAAATATTTGGGCTACCTAGTGGGCCGGGGTACTGTGAGGCCACAGTGTTCCAAGTTGCAAGCCATAATGGCCTGGCCCGTCCGCAAACCAAGCGGCAAGTCCAATCCTTTCGGTTTGGCGGGTACTACCGCCGGTTTGTGCCTCGCTTCTCCGAGCGGCGCCCTTGACCGATTTGACAAAGAAAAGAGCTCTAATACGGTGGTATGGTCTGATAAAGCGGGGGCTGCATTCAGTGACTTAAAAAGGGCTCTGACTTCAGCACCTATCTTAATCTCCCCTAACTTCTCTCTCCCTTTTATCCTCCAGACGGACGCTTCGGACACAGGCTTGGGTGCCGTGTTGAGCCAAAGCGTCGGCGGTGTTGAACACCCGTTATGTACCTGAGCGGAAACTGTTGGACAGGGAGACCAGGTGGCGGTGGAGAAAGAGGCTCTGGCGATGAAATGGGCGGTGACTTAGCTGCGGTACTACCTCTTGGGTCGCGTGTTCACTCTGGTGACGGATCATGCACCTCTGAAGTGGATGGTCCTTCACAGGGAGTCGAATCCACGGGGCACGAGGTGGTTTCTTGACCTGCAGCAGTACAAGTATACGCTCGTTCATCGACAGGGGTCTCTTCATGCCAACGCTGATGCCCTCTCCCGAGCCCACGACCTCTCGGTGCAGGTCACCCGACCCGACGGGTCTGGGCTGAGGGGGGAGTCTTGTCAAACACGTGTGCATGGGAAGCAGCTGAAGGGCTTAGATAATACTGTTTATACATCTGTCCTATTACGCTGACGCGCTTTCTGAGTTCTCTGCAGGTCTTACCCGGGAAATCCCACCAGGAGCCGCCATTTCCAGGAAGGACACATCACTTCCGGTTCCAGCCCCAAAGATGAGGTCACTTCCGGTTCCGGCACCAAGGATGATGTCACTTCCAGATCCGACCCAGAGGACAACATCATTTCCGCCCTCTGTGCTATAAAGCTCACTGCCTTTGCTTAGTCAGGCAGTTCTGTTTTGGACTCTGTTGTGTAACTACTGTTTAAAATGCCTCAAAGACTTTTGCAGCCGGGAAACCGCATTAAACGGGTGGCTGCCCCAAACCTTTCTACGTCTCTGGTCTCCTCTTATTACAATCCATAAAACAGAACTACTAGTTTCACCTTTTCTTCTTCCAGCTACACTTGTGTACACTCAACTCAGTTCCTGATATTTTTATTGTTTTTTCAGATTTATTTTTTATTCCTTCAATGACCTTCCATCTGTTTGAATTATCACAAATGAACTTATCTGTGGCACTTAATTGTATTTGAAATACTTAACTGTATTTGAAACGGACAAATATACATTATTCATTTTATGATCATTATTATTATTATTATTATTTAACTTCTTGAAAATAAAACATTAAAAACATTCAGAGGTGAAAAGGTCACTCATTCCAACACAGCTTATTCATTTATATTCACCTGGATTTTCTAGTTACAATTTTCAAGGTTGCCAAAGTGTTATGCCCTCTACACGTCTTTGGCAAATATTCCATATTGTTGAAGTTTTCTACTAATAAATGTTTTGTAATATTTGCATGAAATTTACTCCTATCCAGCTTTTATCTCCTGTGTTCTTCTTGAAGAGCACATTTTAAAGTAACATCCGTCATCCCACTTCACATCCTAATTTTAAACACTTCTGTCATGTCACCTCTTAATGTTTGCTAACATACACTATATAGAACAGTTTTGTTATATATGTAACTCAACAGCCACTGTAGTTGGTCAATGAAGATGCTGCACTGATGTTTCTTAGACATCCTCTTAGCCTTTTCAGTCAGTTCTCTACACTCCCAAGTCTTTCTTCTATTGTGTATTTTGAAATTTCAGATCAAGATGATTCACATCATTCAAAAAGAGTAGCATCCTCATCACTGATCCCTTTAAGACCATATTGTTGTGACTTGGAGTCTCAGTTCATGCAAGTCTCAACCTGTTCTTCCACAGCTACCCACTTCAGTGGTAAATCCCATCAAAAACCCCAGCTAGACACCCCAACTCGCCCCTGATGGACATTGACAATGATGTACTCTCCATGATGTTTGGTGGCTCTTCAGCAGTTTCCGTATGGTTCTCAGCAACCTCCACATTATTAGGAAGTGCTAAATGGATTGGATCTTTAACAGGGCAAAAACTTTTCCTCATTATATTGAATGCCTGAAACTGCATATTTCTGAATTGGTAAATCGAATGAGTTGACAAAATAAACTGGAATAGGTGGCTCAAAGCACTCCTTAACAAAGACAGGGGACTTGACATTTGCTCTGATTGGGCATTCGTATCTGGCACAGGTGGGTGCTTTTGCTGTGGTAATGGCAGTAGTGGCAGCGTTTCATGGTTTGGTGGAGTTGAAAGCTGCCATCTGCTTTTGAAATCCTGAACTTACTGCTCTAACAGGTAGTGAATGTTAGCTTCATATTTGCGCACCTCATTCTTTTTTATTTTATTTTTTTTATGGCAGTTCATTTTGTTATGAACTGGGAGTCTCAAAAGCACTTACGTCTCAAACTGTACTTCCAAAATGGCCAATAATCATGTCAAAAATCCCAGCCAGACACAAAAAGAACACCTTCTAGAATCTTTATAAAATAAAAGTTTAATATCACAAAAATACACCTCAGTAACAATGAAGCTCCATGAAGCACAAAATCAATAGGATTTGCACTAAACAAAATGGCAATCAAGTACAACTGAGTCCCAATACAGTAACCAATGATGACATCAAAAACAGAGCATGAAGTCAAACAAATCCAGTGAATCAAAAAGCACATTAGGAAGACAAAGCAGAAGAACTCATCACTCCCTCACACATTCGAAATGAACAACCGAGATCAGAGGAAGACTCTCCTGAATTATAGTGCAGAAGGAGGTTCCTGGTGAGGCAGATGGCTAAATCTCTTGGGGGAGAGGAGGGCAGTGGAAGAAAATAAAGCTACTAGGAGAGTCCAAGATGAACACAGACTAACAGAATTCTGTAACAGGCTGGGAAAATGTTAGGCACAGAAACAAGGGAGCCATTAGATTGAAACAGTCAGCATGACTCAGTGCGGCAGCTGTGATTACCAATTTAAAGTTCAAAACGATGATCTTCAGTCTTCACATTACACTGATTGTGTTACGCTGATTGCTCTGGGTGAGTCTGTGACTACAGAAAGATGAGAATTAACCAGAAGTCACTGACTGTCCAGTACAGACGGGTCAGCAGAGGGACTCCCTTCACACACGGCCATCTGTGGCTTTACAGGAGGGAATTTTACCTTATTGAAGGATCGGTGGATTCTTTTATTAATTTATATGACAACTGAGTTGTACAGAAAACAACTGTAAAGTGACACACATCCCACTCATTTCTTTGAACTGTTTAGGCTCACCGGAGACACTGAAAAGAAATAAACAACAAGCAAAGCTGAAACCTGAAAAGATTAAAGAATTTATTAGAAATCTTTTGTTAATCAGAAGCTCAGTTTCACTTAGTTTTTGTCAGATGTCTTTCCATTTATGAAAATTTAGTTCCCTGGATGCCATTTACCTTTACTTGTTGTCCAGATTGTTTAGCAGGTGCAGTGTTTCTGCTTTAGTGTGATTGTGAAGGTGAGAGATAAAATGCGATGATTATCATACAAGCCACACAGAAAGATTTAATTTTATATTCTCTTACTATTTCTAATACTGTCGTTCACATTTAATTCCTGTTTTGAAGTCTATTCATGCTGGACAGAATCATGAGAGAGCTGGAGTCACAAACCAGCATGGTGACCACAACATTTAAATTGATGATGGACAGAGAAGCAGTTTGGATCTGAGGCTCACAGCTCAATAAATCTGCTGAGGTGGAAGTTCAGTTAGCACTGAGATTTCACAATAACAACATGATCACTAACTCAATGACCACTCTGAGTGGACATCTATAACACACTGTAGGAGTGATATCTGCACAGGCAGTTATGTGGAGAAATGAGCCCAAGCACATCAGAAACCATGTAGAGTTTGATCTGGGCCTTCTTCTTCTTGACTATGTTGTCATAGCTTCTTATGTCACAGTGGGACTGTCTGTCAGTAAACCTCACAGTACACCTTTGAGGTAAATACAATCCACCCTGTAGGACCAGAAGCAGAAACATTTGAATTCCAGTCCTAATCCTTCCTTTCTGTCCCATTTTCTGTTCAGGCTTTACACTCACAGGTTGGTCGGTGGTGACCTTCTACTAGTTAGTGTTTAATAAAGTAATGCTGGCTTTTATAATTTGTAATAGGAGTAGATGGAGAGAAAGAGGCAATGAGACATTTTTGTTGCCTTCTGTTCTTCCATGTACTCTCATCTTGTATCATCTTCATTTTTAGTGCGGGGAGCCAAACTTCAACTGAAGTCAAATGAACCGATATATGAAGGAGACGAGGTCAGCCTGCACTGTCAGCTCGATGGAAATCCTGTTGGGTGGACATATGAGATCTACAAAGAGGCATCAACACACTCATATCTTCATAAAGTACAAACAGAGAGCACCTTAACCTTCAGCAATGTGACTCAATCACAACGTGGGCATTACAGGTGTCGAGCTGAAAAAGGAGGAGTTTACTCAACATACAGTGAATATGTGTGGTTAGAAGTATCAGGTAAGAGACTTTTCTCTGATGTAACTCAATTTTAATTCTTTTCTGTTTTTAAGAGGTCAAATTACCCAAACACAGACTACAACAGTTTACTGTTATCCAATAGTCAGGCTCCCAAAAAAATTAAGTCCTGTACTAAAAGTACCAGAGGGTCTCAGGCTCCTTCTGGATGGGCTCACATGATAACATCTTAGTTGTTGAAGCTTTGTGGACTGTTTTCTTTAAAAGACTTTTCCTTACAGCTTGATAAGTAACCACTTCTGTTATGCATTTAAAGTTGGTTGAAATTTGGATTATTTTATTATCTAACTGACTGTCTTCATTCTGAATATTGGTGACTTGAACCAGTGACCTTTGGAAAGAATGAACTTCTAACGGCACATTTGTTTTGTGAACACAATGATTTGGACCTGCTGCAGTCAAACGTTAATGCCTTTAAATGTTAACCTGTGGTACAACTCTTGAGCATGTGAATGACACAAGAGAAATATAATTTATTGTTATTATTATAATTATTAGGTCTGACCCCATTGTACTACCACCTACAGGCCTGTTTTTGTCAAGAGGAGTTCTTTTATTATCCAAGGAAGGAGTTTTTATGAGTGTTTGAGGTGTGGGTTGTTTGTTGTAACATTTATTAATTTATTGAAATTCAGAAAAGTTTTAATTTACCTTTAGTAACAAATAAAGTATCTATCTATCTATCTATCTATCTATCTATCTATCTATCTATCTATCTATCTATCTATCTATCTATCTATCTATCCCTTTTGTGATAATGCTGACCCTACTGAGTTCAGTATCAGCTTTTCTTGACCGTCTTCATCTGCGTACACTCAGCTCAGTTCCTGACATTTTAGGCCCTTATCAGTTTCTTTTTTTTATTCATTCCATGTCCACCAATCCATTTGAAGTATCAAAAATTAACTTGCCTGTGACACTGAACTGGATTAAGTGAGTTTAAAATGAATAAATGGACATACAATATTTTTTATTATTTAATTAATTAATTCTTTTTTTTTCCTGGATGAAAAAATAACATAACAAACATTCAAAGGAGAACAGGCCACCCAGCTGAATGTAACTCATCAATTCATATCCCCCTGATTTTTATAAAATATCATCAAGTTACAATTTCAAGATTGAAAAAAGCATTAATGTCTACAACAGTTCTTGGCCAAATATTCCATTTATTTATGGATTTCCTTTATAGAAAAATTCTCTAATATTTGGAAGAAGTGTACCCTTAATTAGTAAGCTCCATCTCCTGTGTTCTTCCTGAAGAACTCATTTTAAAATCAATTCACTGTGCCACTATCCGTCACAATTTTAAATACTTCTGTCATGTCACCTCTTACCTTTTATCACATAAACTAAAATCATTCACCTCCTTCACTCTTTCCTCATCATATCTAACAGTTGTGGTCCTGGAATCAGCCGAGCAGCATTTCTGTGAACTTTCTTCAGTGCTGACCACACCTGCACCTGCAATTCCAGATGTGGCCATGCAGATGTGTTTCATTAGCATTAGAACGACCACCTTGACTTGTTCTGAACACACTGAAGTTTGTAACCTAACATCCTCTCAGTGTTTTCAGTTACTCCTCTGCACACAAAAGTCTCAAATTATTGTATGTGTAATTAGTTTATGTTATTTATTTATTACTTTAATTGTGTAAAGTTTTACATTTGTTTGCATTAGTTTCATTTGCCACACATCAGGTACAACTCTGAATTTTGACCAGTATTCGACTGTCTCTATAGTCGGCCATTCCCCCAGTTTAAACTCGTTTACAGACTGAATTTATTTGTTTGTTACGTATTTATAAAGATAATTTACTTTCGTTAAAGAGCAGCATTCCAATCACTGACATCTGTGGTACCATATTTGACCAGAATCAGCTTTATTTCCTGTTGTGTTTTGTGTAAACAGAGTGGTGCTAACATTTCAAGATGACTTATTTTGACATAAATCTAACACAGCAAAATTTATTAAAAGTTAACATTTAGTACAACAATCTAAAGCACACAGTGGAGACAGCAGATGTTTAAATCAGATGAAGGTAATGTCAGGATGCTGTGCCCTTTATTCTCATTACTGCGTGTTACACAAGGCACCAGTCAGAGACTTTATCAAGGGGGGCTCATTAAGTAATGTAACACATCAAGGAAAAAGGAATTCAGTTGGTGGAGCCTTCTGGATCTGAAGGGCTGGTAGTGTTTATTAGATGAAAGTCTATAAGTGATGTTGGTGGATCAGCTGTGTGGTTTTCTTCTTTCTTTTTCACCGTTGAGTTGTGAAGAATTTCAAGACAGAGAAGATGGTAGCCAATGACTTTCTCCGCACCAGAGGTGATGTGTGGTAATTTGCTCATGGAGTGAGCAGATGCTGTGCCAAACCAGATAGAGACTGAAGATGTCCTGATGCTCTTATTTGTGGCTCTTTAAAAATGATCAATGATAACTCAGTGACATTAAGTTTTACTCTGCTGGTAGAGGAAGTGCATTCTCTGTTTTGCTTTTTTGGTCAAGCTAATTATATGGCCATCCTATGTCTGTGTATCGGATGTTGCAGTTCTCAGGAACTTAAATGTCTCCACCAAATTTACTGTAGCCTTCCAAATGACAAAAGTTAATGGTTTTTAATGAAAGTCAAAGATGTTTTCACATTTTTAGCTTTACTGTGTGGACACCAGGGGGCGCTCCAGCTCCTCAAACCCAACACAACACACACAGGACACAAGTTAAAAGCACAAAAAAGCCATTTTATTGCTTGGGAAACTCTTCAAACCAGCATTTCCCATCACCACAGCCACAAGTCTGAGAATAGTACAGCACACAATGACTCTTCTTTCTTTCTCTTCCGGTCTTTGCCTCCTCCACTCCTCCCTTTTGGTCTTCAAATACCAGGGTCTAGCATTGTCACATTTGAAACTTTTTATTTGTCTAGTACTTCCCCTTTCTCAAGTGACTTCTTAAATATGCCTAATGAGGGTTTAAACATGACTTGTTTTATTTCTTCCAATGTAAGCTGGAATCACAAAAGTGAGTTTGAGGTGGAGACTGAGCTGTCAATCCTGTGTTTTAGCCACCTCTGCAGGCTTATTCCTGCCTCAGTACCACCTAAAGCTGTGGTCCTCAGGGTCAGACCTGAAGTTCCTTATTTGAGGATGTGGAATATTCTCAGTCTATTCTGGAGATCTCGCTGATTAATTCTGATGCCTTCTCGATCTCCAATTTATTTTTATGGGAAAGATATGAAATAATCTGTTCTCTTAAAAGTGCCATCACAGGTTTCCAAAATATTCCTGCAGAAACTTGAGGATACATTTATCTCTAAAAAAATAATCAATTTCTTTGGAGATGAACTTTATAAAGTTCACATCTCTTAATGACCTGGAGTTAAGATGCCAGCTACGAAATGCGTATCTAGTTAATAGTTATTGAAACTCCAAAATCAGAGGAGCATGATCAGAGATAACAATTGCATCATATAACAACTGATAAATTATTATCTATGAAGAAATAATCAATTCTTTAGTAGCTATGTTGTACTTGGGAGAAGAAGGAATATTCTCTTCAATTTGGATTTAGGAATCCAGAGGGGTTTGTTAAGCTATGATCTTTCATAAACTGTGTGATTGTCTTTGTGAAATAGATGTTATCGCCACTGTAGTTCAAGATTTATCCAGGTCAGGATTTAAAACACAATTAAAGTCTCAACCTATACAAATTTTATTAGTGCTCATACTGGGAATTGAAGGAAATACATTTTGGATAAAATCTCTATCATCTACATTAGGCACACATATTTATCAAAATTACTTCAGGTATGAATGAATTACCCATCACCATGAAATCGAGCCCATAATATAGAGCCACAGGTACCAGCCTGTTTCTGATGCTACAATTCATTCATTTTCTGTTCTCCACTTCTCCAGATCGGAGATGAAGGGAGTCAAAGCCATGTTAAAACTTAGGGTGTAATACAGAGAAAGAAATCAGGCAAATCCATTACAGGAGGACTCCCAGTAACAAACACTGAACTGATGCCAGCTGGTTGTACTGGGAAACAGTATCATCTCCAGACAGAGGAGCAGCTTCAGCAACAGACTGCTGTCCCACTGACAGAATGAGGAGTTCGTTCCTCTCCCACACTATGCGACTCTTCAATTCCACCCGGGGGGTAAACGCTAACATTATACAAAGTTATTGTCTTGTTATATCTTCATTGTTATCACTCTTTAATTTAATATTGTTCTTTATCAGTATGCTGCTGCTGGACTATGAGAATTTCCTCTTGGGATTAATAAAGTATCTATCTATCTGTCTGTCTATCTATCTAACACACACTGACCTGATGCCAACTGGTTGCACTGGGAAAGAAAAACACACAAATAATGAAGAAACATTTAAACTTCACACACAGAAGTCACATCAGTGAGGAATTGAACCAGAGGCCAAGTGTAGCCGTTCACCGCCACACAACGTATCATTTCAGTTTCTAATACGTGAAATTAAAATTAACTGAGCTTCTCCTTTTTAAAAGGGCAGTTTGATGAACAAACACTGATTTGTTGAACATGGATACAGAAACCTTTAAAACTGTGGATGTCACTAAGTGCATTAAAGCCTGGATTTATTATTAAGAATTTGTTATATTTTTAACATTTTAAAATAGTTTTATGATATTTTAAAATACAAAGTATAGCAAACCCAGCCATGCCCAACAGTTCATTTCTTTTGTATCATAAAGCACAGCATTTTGCCACATAAACATACAGTTTTTACACCCTGCTGAGTTCCAGATTCAGTGTTATGTTCTTTCTTCTCTTTTAGTTCTCCCAAATCTCCCTAATAAGCCCATCCTGATAGTCCTGCCCAGTGTCACAGTGTGGGAAGGGGACACTGTGACTCTGAGGTGTCTGTCTAAGAGTGAAGTGACAGGGACACAACTGACATACAGATTCAACAGAGATGAGACACCTGTGGGTCAAGAAACTACACAGAATAAGTTCAGAGTCCAGTCAGCTCAACTGAATGATACTGGAAAATATTGGTGTGAGGTGAAGGAACAAAGGAAGGAGACTGAGAAGAAACAAAGTGACAGAGTGCAGTTGACTGTTAAAGGTAAGTGAGTAGAAGTCTCCTCTTCATGTCCGTGTCTCTCTCTGTCTGCTGACTGATGACACTTCCTTCTCTGTGTAGTGACACCAGATCTTCACCTGAGTTACCCAACAGTTTACATTAAGGAGTTTGGCCAGCGTCAAACTTTACGGTCCAGTTTGCAGCACCCAATGTCTCATTTTCTAAATAAATAGTGAGATAAAAAAAAGGACATAATGGACATCACAGTGGTAGTCAGCTGTTTACAACATGAATCTTTGTCAGAATACGAAGGTATCTGTGGAGACTTTTAGGACTTCAGGGACTCCTGCTTGTCTTCACTCTAGTTATCAATTTATTCAGGATGTTGAGTTTTCTTTCCTTTTCTCATTTCTTTATCCTTTTCTCTCTTCTCCAGATTTTCATTTTTAATTTCTCCAGATGTAACTCTCTGTGTACTCTTTGTGTTTCAAATATTAGCCATGTTTCACTCCTAGGCATTTTTCATTTTTCTTTTATCCCCAATAACCCTGTCAGCATGCGAAAGGGCAGACGAGACTCCAGTGTCATTTGTGCTCAGTAGTAAGCAATTTATAAAATGAACAGAACATTGAAATATGACAATAACAGTTTTAAAAGCAAGTACAGTGCTTTAACATGTTTTCTTTTTTATTTTATGCTAAATATGAGTCACATGTATGGCTTCTCTCTTTCTGTGTCCCCTAAGAGCTGCCAGCCCACTTACCAGTAGAGCGCCTTATTTGGGAGACCCTAACTTCAATGACTGTATGTTGGTAATGAGTGCACCTCTCACAGTACCCAAGACTAAATGATTGTTGTTAAATTTGTTACATTTATTAACTGTTAAATTTAATCAACAGAATTAAGCATTGCATTCCTTACTAACTCTAGCAAAGATTTAAACTTAATCAACAAGAGCAGCTGAATATTTGAGAAAACTTCACAAATTGATGGATTATAACCCAGAAGCGAGACAAACATCCGAATGCTGAAGGTGTGATAAAGCCTTCTCTTTCGCATCTGCTTTCATCTTGACTGGCATCTTGCTGAGATGGGATGCTGATGGCTGTTATCGTAAGTGGATGCCAAGTGACTGGAGGAGTCCAAATGAACAGTTGGGTTTCCAACCAGGCCTCCTCATTTAATTCAAGGCAAAAAAATTCTTTGAAAGAAACAAACGCATGATGCCACAATCAGAACAGCAACTAATAAGTTGTTTTAGATAATCATAGGGATTCTAAATGAAGTAGCTCTGGAAAGCGGGTCTGACCTAGGAAGTCCATCCTGCAGCAGGGTCAGTTCCAAAACTGATACCCTCCTCCTGGGGACGTCTGACTTTATGCAGCTCTGAAAAGATGGGTTGGCCTTCTCTTGATGATGAGGGTGGGGCCAATTGACCTCATTGGCCATCTTCTCAGAGTTGTGGAGGGAACAACAACAACAACATTTATTTATATAGCACATTCTCATACAAAAAAATGTAGCTCAAAGTGCTTTACATAATAAAGAATAAAAGACACAGTAAGAAAATAAAATAAGTCAACATTAATTAACATAGAATAAGAGTAAGGTCCGATGGCCAGGGTGGACAAAAAAACAAAAAAAGAGACAATTGTGTTAGTGACAGCAACCCCTCTTTTCTCAGGGTGGTATCACATACCTGAATTAAGCTGTAATGTGATCCTCAGACGCCCATGTGTCACACTTGTCACAGCCGCTTCTCTCTGTCTAACTGCGGCAAAGTCTTGGCAAAATACAAGTCTACTTTTACTCCTTAAAATTTATTGAATTATATTACATGTACTTGTTTCCATGAAATTCAACAGGTTATAAAGTATGTGAATATGTTAGTCAGAAGCCCGATTGGTTAGATGTCTCCTCTTCAGGTCCGAGTCTCTCTCTGTCTGCTGACTGATGACACTTCTTTCTCTGACTAATGACGCCATATCTTCACCTGAGATACCCAGCACTTTACATTTGCAGTTTGGTCAGCACCACAATTTAATTTCCAGTGTGCAGCACCCAATTTCTTATTTTCTAAATGAGCAGTGAGACATGAAAAAGGATGTAATGGACATCACAGTGGTGGTCAGTTGTTTACAACATGAATCTTTGTCAGAATAAGAAGGTATCTGTGGAGGCTTTTAGGATTTGAGGGCCTCCTGCTTCATTTCATTGCAGTTATCAGTTTTAGTCAGGATGCTGAGTTTTCTAATTTATTTATTCTTTACTCTCTTCACCAGATTGTCATTTTTAATTTCTTCAGATGTATCTGTCTTTTACTCTTTGTCTTTTAATTATTAGCTTTTTTCACTCCTCAGCATTTTGTTCTTTAATTCCCAATAACTCAGTTTTCAGCTGTTTTAACGTATTAGAGTATTCAGATTTTAAATATGATCTGGTTCAGTTTTCATATTTGCTTCTTTTTCTTATCAGAGGCTTCTTTTTTATTCCATACTTCAGAAAACCCACACATTAACCTCCAACCAAATAAAGTTCCAGATTTCTCAGTAGAGGATGCTATATACTCCAAGTTTATAAAAGATAAAAATATAAAGATGGCCACACACACATTCACATATAAAGCAACAGAGACATTTGACAGGCTGTGGGTCTGCTTTCAGTCTTTTTATTGGGAAAATCCCAGATTATTTTTAAAATAAATGAAATGAGCATCACATTGTGCCAATAGCCCATCTTCTGCTCCTCCTGACCATGAATTGCATTGCTACTCCAGGAAGTGGAAAATGATTTGCAACTCTAGAAAATAATGTGAGTTTTGTTATTTAATTGAAGATTAATACTTGTTATTTGTCAAGAATCACTATTTGCCTATTCTGAAAATATCTGTGTTTGGAAAGTAAAAGAGTGGAATGTTCAGTGATTTAATAACCTCTTTGTAACAGTCCTTATTAGGAAAAACACCATCAAAATAAGATTTAACTTTGCAGTGTGTACTCTCTTCAATATGCATGTGACAGATGCTGCTGGTTTTATATGAAAGCTCATAATAAGCCCCTTAAGAAGTTCTGTCCATTCTCATCTGTCAAACAAAGATCAAACCTCATCTCAGTGTCGTCCACAGATTGTGATGAGCGTCGCTGTCATGAATATTTAAGACCATCCTATGCTCAGCCACAGTCTCCCTTTCGAGACACTTTAGAGACATAACCCCTCCAATGTGCCCAGAGCCATGTCGGAGTCCAAGGTTATCCTCTTTATGTGCCTAAACTACTTTATCTTTCTTCTCTTGTTCCTAAAGAACAGCAGTTCTGTTCCAACGTCCTCATGTATTGTCAATTTTCTAACCTTATAAAGGAGAGTTGACTCAAGACACCAACACATGAACCTCAATTTGTCTTTAACCCAAACCCCATTCTCGTAATCACTGTCCAGATTTGTGTTTGTAACTAATAATTGAGAAGTAGGTTGACCATATAATGTTGTGGCCACCTTACTGGTTTGTTAGGCATAAAAGAATGAGTCTCAACACACTGGAAAGGTTTGGGGCAGCCACCTGTATATTGTCCCTGGCTGCTAAAGGTTTAAAGAAAACACATGGATGTTCTTTGGTTGATTTCCCAAAATGAACTTAGCTGATCTGTCAAGATGGAGGTTTTATATGTTGAAAGTGATGTCATTAGACCAGAACAGGAAGTGACGTCAGGCTGGGCGCCAGAATAGGAAGTGATGTTAAACCAGGCAGGTTTTCCCGTATTTGGTCTGCAGAGAAAACAGAAAAAGGTTTAGATCACCCTGCTACTCCCTGACCTGGCGGGTAGTCATCTCCACTAGTCGCATGTGTGTGACATTGGTTAGTGTCAAGATCATCCCACCATCACAGGATACTAGTTAGAAGAAATCACCATGTGCATAGAATGCATGTTGAAATGATTGGCAGACACCCATGACCCCTGATATATTTGTGCAATGGAAAATAGCAGGTGCTGCTGGGATGGAACCCACATTGTTCCTCCTTTATCCAAGGTTCTCTATCTAATGGAGTACCATTATAGTTATCCAAAATAGACTTTCCCTCAGTTATTATGGCACATCTGCTTGTCTCCATTTTCAATATGCTTATCTCTACCCAGAAGGTGCACCAGGCTGAAGCTGAATCTGTTCCAGAAGAAGCTCAATATCTCAAAAAACATTTAGAAATTAAAGAGAACTGCATGATGCACACATTAGAGCTCCTTCAGCATTCTGCTGTACAAAGGTGTGGCACGGACCAAAGTAGACACTACTACAACCAGTCTACCGGGGTGCAGATGTGTGATCCCTTGGGGTTCTTCTAAAAGCACTACACTTTTACTATTTTTATTTAATTCCAAATCAAAGCCGAATTATAACAAATTTCCATTTTCAGTATTTGTAGCTGTACAACTTGAAATATGTCTTCACTCCACAACACTGAAACTTTAAGCTGCAGATGCTGAAAACACACCTGAAGACATGAAAAAAAAGCTGAAGCTTACAGTCAAGGTGTTGGGAATTTTATTTATTTCTTTATCAGGTATTTGAGACTTTGGATAAACGCCCTACCAGACTAAAAAATGTGTGCACACCAAAACAAAATGTGTGCTGTTTGACAAAATAGTTTTTTATTTGTAAGTGAAGTTCTACAGTAAAATTACAAAAGTGCATCACAGAGGAAGGCCAAAGAGGAGGTTTACGGATGTGGTGAGGGAGGACATGAAGGCAGTCAGTGTGTCAGAAAATGATGTAAAAGACAGAGATAGATGGAGATGGATGATCTGCTGTGCTGACCCCTAAATGAGAGCAGCCAAAAGAAGAAGAAAACGTAGAGAAGGCAATGAAAATAGCAGACTAAGGAGCTGTGTATGATATATTGCTCCACTGGATAGAGAGAACAAAAATTAGTTTTGATTCTCGTTTGTCAATTTAATAAACTCTTTTAATCCAGTTTTTGAGTTCTGGGTATAAACCAGAGCTGTAGTGTCTACTGCAAATCATAGTCCACACTTATCATGTCAATGAAACTGGAAAAAAAATGACGCAAAGTAATCAGATCAAGGATAAAACCACAGTCTGCGTGACACATCTTTCTAGGTAATTAAGTTGAATGGAAATGAAATATATTTAAAAGATACAAAACAATAAACTACCTAAGAAAAGCTAAAATCAGTACAAAAATAAACTTTTCTGATTTTTTTTTTCTTTTGAATTGGTAGCTTTTTCAAAACTGGTCCTGCAAGGTCAATACCAACAGCTTTACACTGTAAGGCAGCACAAGATCTCCTTTTATTCTCCATTTTACTTCTTTGCTGTGTGCTTTTGTCAACTACACTTGAATGACCGAAGATCTTTACCAGTCGATCCTCCCTTGGCCTTCCTCTTGTTTTCTCTCACTAATTCTATTCATGTTCTCTCTTCAGCTATGTGTGTGACTTTGTCAGCATCTCCTAGCACTTCTGTGAAGGTGATTGACTCCATTAACCTGGCCAGCACATGGGAAGGGAAAATGAGCTCAACACTCATCTTTAACTTCCTAAGAAACAACGAGACTGTGAAGAGCAGCAGTGATTCTGCAGTGTTTAGCATCAATCAGACTGATAAAAACCACACTGGGAGCTACATGTGTGCTGTAGAATCTTCAGGAAGAAGACAAACTTACAGCAATGAGATTGAGATTGAAGTGCAAGCTAGGAAAAAACATCTAACATGGCAGGTCTCAACTTACATATCTCTCTATTATATAAAAAATTCTTGGGACAAGACAGGACTTTTTCAGAGTGACAGGACGAGACATTTTCAGAGAGATCATTTCATGTCCGGTAAGACGAGACTTTGTGCCAAGAGATGAATTGAAAACCTAACAGGTCAAGTGGGGGCAGAAAACAAACAGTAGAAGAAGAAAAGACAAAGTAGAACTAATTAAGAGGTTCAAAAACATTGGCGTGATACACATGCAGAGCAGCTTAGAGATTGTGAAAGTACTAAAATTAAAAAGTCTCAAAAAACTGATTGTAAAGATTGCATTAGCGCTAACAAATGTGAAATAACAGAACAGCGAAAAGAAATTGAATATATGGACATAGGTGATATGATAGAAGTATGTAGATATTGGTCAGCTTTAAAGTTTAGGTTGGAAACTTGGGGCAAAAGTTTTTTTATTTTAAAACTGGAAAAAAAATATTTAAAAGTGGAAAATAGCAGGAAAATGTTTAAAAAATGGGTTCAGGACGGTTTATTTTGTTTATTAAAACAAAGGTTTTAAAGGGAGCAGGAAAGGGGGAGGGGTGTGGGGAAAAAGGGGTTGGGGGGAAAAAGGGGAGGGGGAAAAAGGGATGACAAAAAAAAAGGGTGTTTTTATCCCTCCAGTTTGGGAAAAAAGGTTTTAAAAAATTGGGGTCTTTAAAATTAAAAAACATTTAGGGTTTCAAACTTTGAGCAAAAAAAAAAACCCCAAAGGGGATTTTGCTAATTTCATAGGCCCACAAACCTTTAGCAAAAAAACAAAAAAAACCCCTTTTTGTTTAAAAACTAAAATAAAACCAATTTAAATCAAAATTTTGGGGTTCCCCCCGAATTCTTCTGGTCATGGGGTTTAAATTTATTTCATTTTTGTAAAAAAAAAATTCAAGCTTTTTTTTTTCCCCCAAATTTTTAAGTTCTTTTTAAAAAAAAAGTTTTCCCCCCTTTTTAAACAAACATTTTTATCTGTTTTTTTTAATTTTAGTGTTTTGAAAAAAACCCCCAAAAAAGGGTTTTTTAAAAATTTGTGGCCCTTTCCCAATTTAAAAAATTGGAAAAAACTAAAAAAAAAGGGGGGTTGTAATGAAAAAAATAAAAACGTTTTCCCCCTTTTTTTTGTAAGCCTGAAATAAAAGAAATTTAATTTTTTTTTATTTTTTTGCAATTTTAAACTTTGAGGGGGATGGTATGATTTTGGGGTTTTTTCTTTTCATGTGTTTGACAAAATTTTTTTTTTGCTTATTTTTTCGTCCTTTTTTAAAAAATTTCCCCTTTGGGTTTCCATTTTTTTTTTGGTTCTCTTCCTTATTATTTTTTGGGAAATGGTTCCCGGTCTTGGTGAGCCTTCCTTTAAAATTTATTTTTGATTTTTGGTGGTTCTTTTTTTTTTGCATTTTTTTCCCCCCCCTTTATTTTTTTTTGGTTTTTTTTAAGGGTTTTTTTTTTTTTTGTGTTTTCAGTTTGTGGATATTAAACAGGGAGGGGGGGGGTTTGTTTTTTTTTGTTTTTTTTTATTGGGCAATTAATAAAACCCTTTTTTTCTTTTTTCTTTTTTTCCTCCAGTAAAAGGGGCCAGGGGGGGTTGGATTTCCCAAGTTTTTTTTTATTAAAACCACGGGGGAATTGGTAAAATTTTTTTAAAAAAAGGGGATGGGGAGAGTTTTATTTAAAAAATTCCCCCCCCCAAATTTTTTTTTTATTTTTTAAATTTCAACTTTTTTTTTTGTTAAAAAAACCTCCACCAAAAAAAAGATTTTTTTTATTTTATAACCCCCATTTATTGTCATTTTGTACCAAACAAAAAAAAAATGAAAAATCCAGGAAAAAAAAAAAAGTTTAAATTTTTTCTAATCCCATGTCTAATAATAATTTTTAAAAGGAAAAACACAATTTTTTAAAAAAAAATTTTCAATATTCTGTGTTAATATAAACAAAAAAATTAAAAAGGTTTTTAAAAAATTTTTTACTGTTTTTAAACGTTTTTTAAAGGAAAGGGTGTTTCTTGATTTTTTTTAGGTTTAAAAAAAAATTTTTAAATTAAAACAAAAAGGGTTGTAATTTCTTAACTTTTTCCCCGGGTCCCAAAAACCCATTAGGGAAAAAATTAAAAATTTTGCACAGGTTTTATGAATATTTATATAAATCCCCAAAAAAATTTAGAAAATTAAAATTTAAACATCAACTGTTAATTTTAAAACAGATGAAGGAAAATTTTTTTTATAGTTGGAATTTTAAAATTTGCCCTTTATTCAGACCTGAATAACCCCTTAAAAAAAAATTCACCCAGTTTTAATTTCCCTTTTTTTTCTTTTGAAGGGAAAAATGGGGGGCACAAAAATTTTACTTTGTTACCCCAGGGGGTTTTTTAAAAAAACTTTTTTTATATAAATTTTAAATTTTTAATTAAATGAAAAATTTAAAAAATTTTCTCTATTGTTTCAAACCCGGAATTCTTGTGTATTTTAAAATTGTTAAAAAACTTTATTTAAAATTTTTCATTTTTTTTAGTTTTTTAGAAATGTTTTAATTCAATTGTTAATTTTGCATCCCAAACAAAAAATCTGTCAATTTTTATTTTGAGGTTAATGTTTTAAAAGAATTTTGCTTTTGTTTGACATTATTTTTTAACCCCATTTTAACATTTTTTGTCATACAAATTTTTTAATAAATATTTTTTTATTTTAAATTAAATTTTTTAGTTTTTCAAAATGGGGGTTTTTTTTTTTTTTTTTAATTTAAATTATTCCCTTTTTTTTTTTTTAACCCAAAAAAGAAAAAAAATTTTTTTTTTTAAATTAATCCCCTTTTAGAACAAAAAAAAAATTTTTAAAAAGGTTCCCTAGGCTTCAATGCCCAAAAAAAAATTGGGCTTGGGCCCCTAAAAAGCTTAAAAATTTGTGAAATCCCCTGTAAGAAAGAAAAACTTTGTTTTTTTAATTTTTCCCGAAAAAAATTCTAATCAGTTTATTTTTTTAAAATTTTTAAAACTTTTTAATAATTTTTTTGTATAAAAAAAATTGTTTTTTCAACCCCCTTTGTTGGGAAAAAAAAAAATAACCAGGTTCTTTTTGCTTTTTTTCCAATAGTTGTTTGGGGAAATTTTTCTTTTTTAAATTTAATTTTCCAAAAAAATTTAAAAAAAATTTTTTAAATTTAACCTTGAAAAAAAAATTTTAAAATTTGACATTCCAAAAAATTTTATGAAACTTTTCCGGGGCCCTTCCTTTTCCCCCCTTTGGGGTTTTGGGGTGGTACCAATCCAAAAATTTTGGGTTTTTTCCCCCATTTTTTGTCCCCGTTTAAATGGCGAGGGGTTATTTTTCCCTTTTTTTTTTAAAATTTACCTTTTTTTGGGGGGGGAAGTAGGAGGAGTATATGTACCCTTTCTTCCCCCAAAATTTTCGTATGGGCGAATTTTTTTAGCTTTTGAAAAAGCTTCTGTCAGGGGAAAAGATCAGGTAGAAAAGTTTCAAAATTTCTGTCCCTTTTTGCTTAATGGCAAAGAAAATAATTTTTTTTTAACATCATTTCCCATAAAAGAAAGGGGAAAAATTTTTGTAACTCCGATTTTTTTTGTTTTTTTTAAGGGGCCCCTTTTTCAAAAAACTTTGGAAAAACATGGGTTTCTTTTTTCCCCCCTATTAGGTACCCAAGGCCCTTTCCCAAGTTGGCGCTTTTTTTTTTAAAAAGGGTTTTTTGAAAAAAGTTTGATGGGGTTTAAAAGTTCCCTTTTGCGGGTTGAAAATTTCCAAATAACCCCTAATTGGAACACTTTTAAAAGGGGGGGTTTTTAGATCCTTTTCCTTTTAATATTTCAACTCCCTTTCTTTTTTTGTTTGGGTTTTTAAAATTTAATTTGTTTTCCCCCTTTAAATTTTCCCTAGATTGGGGCTGTCAAAATTTTATAATTTCTCCTCTTATTTCTTTCCCCCAAAAATTTTTTTTATTCCCAGCCTCCTTTAGGCTTAAAATTTTGCCCAAATTTCCCCCCCCAAAAAAATCAAACCCCGGGGGTGGTAACCTTTTCCCTTTGCTTTTACCCCCTTTTTTTTGGAAAACCCTTTTTAAATATTTTAAAAACTCTTTTATTTAATTGGCTCTTTTTTGTTTGAACAAAAAAAACAAAAAAACCAAAATTAAGTTTTTGGCCCCAAAATCCTGTAAAGGTTTTTTGAAACCTTGTTTTCATTTTTTGCATTTTTCCACTCTCTCAAATTTTCTTTTTTTTTTTTTAAAATTTTGGGAAAATTTAAAAAACTTCCTTTTTTTGATTAAACCAACTGACATTTTTTTTACTTTTTCCCCATTCTCTGTTATAAATTCTTCTATCCCCCCTTTTTTAAAGGGCCCTTTTTTTTTATTTCCCCGTTATCCTACACCCCTTTCCCCCCTTAAATCAAATCTTTTTGACTGTCCCCAAATCTACCCCTTTTTGCCCCCCGTCAAATTAAAAGGGCCCCCTTTTCCCTTTTCCGTTCCCTTAACTAAAGAAACACATTTTTCCCCCCTCAGCTTGTTCCCCCTTTTATCAGCCCCTCTCCCGGATTCAGGGGCCCCCAAAAAAGGCACCCCCCTTTTAACCTTAAAATCCCCCTTAAAACCTTTCATTTCCCCCACTCTTTTTTCCTTTTTACAATCAAATTTTTTCTTTTTCCCTATTTAAAAAACCCCCCTTTTAATATTTTTTTAAAATAAAAAAAAAAAAATACTTAAAAGTTTTTTTACAAAAATTTTCCGGTTTTTTTAAAGGGGGATGGGATTACTTTCTTAGGGTTTCCCTTTTTTTAAATTTAAAAAAAAGTCCCTTTTTTTTTTTTTCAGGGATTAAACTAAACAGCCTTAAGGGGACCCCTTTTGACTTTTCGCTCACACGAATTTTTTTTTTAAATATTGATTTCAACAATTTTCAAAACTTCTCGGGGGAAAAAAACCTGGGCATTTAAAAAAAGAAAAAATTTTTTGTCTGAATTTTTATGAAAAAAAACTTCCTAAACCCCCCCTTTTTTTTTTATTTTTTAAAAAAATTAAAAAAGTCCCAACAAAAGGAAAAAAAGGAAAAAATCTAAAAGGGGAACATTTATCAAAATTTTAACCTTTAAATATTAAAAGTTCAGATCTGGGAAACCCGGAACACAAGAAACAAAAAGGGGTTAAAAAAAGGGAAAAAAAATGTTTTCAAAAAAATGAAAAAAAAGTTTAATTTTTTTTTAAAAAAAATGGCTTTCCCCTAAATTTTTAAATAATCCAAAACAACTTTAAAAAAAAGAAAAACCCTTTAAAAGTGGGTTTTCCCCCTTTCCCCGGAAAATAAATTGGGTTTTTTTTTTTTTTTTTAATTTTCGTTTTTAAAAAAAAAGGAAAAAAAAAATTTTTTTTTTTTAAATTTTTAAAACCCGGGGGGTTTTTAAAAAATTTTTTTTAAAAAAAAAAAGATTTAAAAAAAAAACCTTTTTAAAAATTTTTTAAAACCCTTTTTTTTAAAGCAAAAAGGGGGGTGGGGTCCCCCCAAAAAAAAAAAAAGGGGGAAAAGTAAAGTTTTGTTTAAAAAAAATTTTTTTTTTTTCCAAAAAAAAAAATTTATTTAAAATTTCCCCAAAACCCGGGGAAATAAAAAAAATTAACCCAAAAATTTTTTTTTTTGGTTTAGGGGAATTTTGGGTTTAAATTTTTAAAAAAAAATTTTTTTTTTTTGGAACCCTTTTGAAAAAAAAATTAAGGAAAAGACAAAAAAAAAAAAAAAAATTTTAAAAAAAAAAAAAAAAAAACCCCAAAAAAATTTCTTTTTTTTAAAAAAAGACAAAAGGGAAATAAGGGGGTCGGATAAAAAAAATGGCCCCCTCAAGGGGCCCTTTTAAAAAAAAATTTAAAAAAAATTAAAGGTTTTTTTCAAAAAAAAAGTTTTTTTAAAAAAAAGGAAAAAAAAAATTTTTTGAAAAAGGAAAAACACAGAAAACCAAAAAAAAACCCCATAAAACCCAAAACCCTTTTAAAATGGTCCATAACATTTTTGGAAACTTTTAACCCCCCCCTTTTTTTTTCGCATTTTCATTTTGGCTCGGGGAGTCACAAACCTTATATTCTTAAATGCCAAAAAAAAAATTTTTTCGATTTGAAGGCCAAAAAATTAAAACAACAATGTTTAAACATTGAAAAATATTTTTTTTTCTTTTTGTAAAAATTTTTTTTTAAAAAAATAAGACAAAAAAAAATAAAATTTTTTTCTTCCCAAAAAAACAATATTTTGAATTTTTATGCGGTTTTTATTTTTTTCATTTTTTTTCAAAAAGGGAAAATTTAAAGGGAAGGGGGCAAATTAGAAATACATGTATTTCCCCGATTATCCATCTCAACAAACCCCCATTTCGGAAGTTGGGTTAAGAAAAAGGTTTTTTTAACCCCCTCCCCAAATTTTTACTTTAAAAAAGGGAAAAAAAAAAATTAAAATTAAATTTGGAATACCTAAAAATTTTAGACAAATTTTTTTTATGATCTTTTTCCAAAAAACCCTTTTAAAAGGAAAAATTTGGTATAAGGGTTTTTTTAAAAAAGGGCCCTTTTATGTATGGGCCTCGGGAAGGGGTTTAAAAAGGGGTGGGGTGGTGGAAGGGCAAAACAAAATTTTTGGGTTCAGTTTACAAAACCGAAATTTTTTATCATTTAAAATTTTTTTACTGATAAAACCCCAAAAAATCCCCCCCTTTTTTTTTTTTTTTAAAAAATTCCTTTTTTTTAAACCAATTTTCATTTGTGGTTTTCCCCGGGTAATGGGTGGGCGGCCCCTTTTATCCTTTCTTTTAAATAAAAAGGGTTTCGTTGGGGGCCCCCCCGAACGCGAAATTTAAAAAAAAAAACTCCGGGAAAAGGGGCAAATTTTTTTCCCCCTCCTCTTTCCCAACCCCCCCCTTTTTGGCTACCCCCTCCCCCCCTTTTTCCCCCCCCTTAGAAAAAAACAGGGACAAAGAAAAATTCTAGGGATCAAATCCGGGGAAAAAATAAAAAAAAAACCACTGGAAAACTGCTCCCTCCCAAAAATTAGGGTCCCAAAAATCCCCGATGCCGGGGGGAGCTCCAAAGGCCCTAGGGTGTGAGTTGGGGTCTTTGTGGGGAGAGGGGGCCCGGGGGGAAAAAAAAAGGGTACAAAAAAACCTAATTTTGACCCGGCCTTTTTGAGGGATGTCACCCCGGGGTCTGAGGTGACCTCCCTGTTTTCCAATTTTAGGGGATTCCCCCAAGGGTCCTTTTAAAACCCCTTCCCCTCTTTAAAAGCCCCAAAAGGGCCCC
Source organism: Polypterus senegalus (assembly GCF_016835505.1). Lineage (NCBI taxonomy): Eukaryota > Metazoa > Chordata > Cladistia > Polypteriformes > Polypteridae > Polypterus > Polypterus senegalus. The sequence goes on from NW_024378416.1 coordinate 61,504, forward strand.
CAAAAGTAACAGGACAAAAACCCCCCTTTTTTCTTAAGAAACCAACCGGGAAACTATTTTTCCCCAAAATTACCCCCCTTTTTTTTAATTTTTTTTTTCCGGGGGGTAAATAAACCTTTTTCGGGTTCTACATTTCCGGTAAGGCCCGGGAAATAAAGGGGGAAAAAGGATTTGGTGTGCCAGTTTTTAAATAGGGGTTTTTCAGGGGGTTTTAAAAATTGGCCCAAAAAAAGGGGGGGGGTCCCCTGCTTCCGCAGGATAAAAGTTTCCGGGTTGATTGGTTCCCAAATCCTTTTAAAAAAATTTTTTGGGGGGGGGTCTTTTTGGAATAAATTTTGCTGAAAAACAAAACCCGGTTTTGTGGTTCTTGCGGGGTTTTTTTAAAAATCCCTCCAAAGGGTACCCCCTTCCTCCTGCTGGAAACCTGCCCCCACAAATTTTTATTTCAACAAAATTCGGCCCCCTTTCTTAAGGGGGGGCGGGCCCTATGCCCCCTTTCCCCCCCTGCCCTCCCGAAATTTATATGGGGGGCCCCGGGGTCAGGGTCTCCGGGAAATCTTCCCCGCCCTCGCCCCCAGAAAAACCCCGTATGCCAATTGCCACCCCGTGAAAGGCCCCTTTTTAATGGACCCAGGGAAAATTTTTTCCCCAGGGAGGGGAACCAAATCCCCCCTTTTCCCGGGCCCCCACCCCCTAGTACCCTTTTACCCTAAGCAAAATTTTCAAATAGCCTTTGGAGGGAGGAAACACCTCCACCTCCCCATTGGGTTTTTTTTTACCCCCGGGTGAGATACTCTCCCCCTTTTGGGTTATCTTTTGGGTTTTGGTTCTAAAGGCCCCCCTTTTAAAGGCATTCTTTCCCCTTGATTCCCTTGGCCCCCTCTTTAAGTATTTGGGGGTTTACGGGCCGGGGCAGCGCAGCATTAGGGGCCCCTTTTCCCCCCGTTCCCCCTTAAGGAATACTCCAGTCCCCAAGCCCCGGGGGACCCCCCTTTCTTTGGCCCCACTTTCTGGTGGGCCGGGTTAAAGGGAGGGCCCCGGGACCCAAAACCACCCAACAAATCAAGGACTCCCGCTCCCGCTAAGCCCCGTAGCTTTTTAAATCCCGCTTCCACACTTTTTTTTCCCCATTTCCCAACCCCCCTCCCCCAAAACCCCGGCCCTCGGGGGGGGCCCGAGGGGTTCGGGGGGAAACCCCGGGGTTGCTCCTTTCAAGGGGCGAAACCCTCGCCTCTGGTGCCAACAAAAAAAGCCCTTTCCCCCCAAAAGGGGGGCGCTATCAAGGGCCCCGTTAACCCCCTTTGGGGGGCCGCCCGGGGTTTTAATCTTATTGGTAGGGTCCCTCCCTTTGGGTTTCCCCAAAGTGTATCCCCCCCCGATTTGTCCCAAAATTATTCCCTTTATAAAAGATTTGGGGCTTCGTTTTTCCTTTTTCCCGGGGCCCCCCGGAATAGTGGTGAAAAAACCCCCCAAAAATTTCCAAAAAAAAAAGACTTTGGGGGGGAACATCCAGGATTTCCTTGGCCCCCAAATTCGGGGCTTACAAAACCAAAGGGGGAAACCTTAATTTTAAAAACCCGGTAAAATTTTAAAAGGGTCTGGGTTCCGCCAATAAAATGGGGGGTTAAGGGGGAAACCCTTTTCCCCCCCGGGGGGCCCTTTATGGAGGAAGCCCTTTTTTTCACCGCAGGGCCGTAGTGGAAATCTTTTGGGCCCCTTTTTTGGGGCCCCCCCCGGGGGTCCAAAATTAAAGGGTTTTCCCCAATGGGTGGGACTTTATGTGCCAAAAGGGGGGGGTCTTTAAACCCGGCGTCCCTTTACATTAAAAGGGGTAGGGGGTCTTTCTTTTTGCCGAATTTTAAAAATGAAAATTTTTTTTTGGGGAAAAAAAAACCTTTGGGCTAATCCCCGCTAATTCAGTCCCCCCAGGGTTTTTTTTGGGCTGTCTTAAACTCCCTTTATAAGGGTCCCGGGCGGGGGAGAAAAGGGGGGGGGTTCCCCCCTTTTGGGTCCCCGGGGACCGGGGGGGGTTTACGCCCAGGGACCCGCCCCTGGGGGCCCCCGGGGAAAATTTTTTTAAGTCCTCCCGATGCCCCAGAAAGCAGGCCAATTCACTCATCCTGTGGTACCCCAAAAACCCCTTGGGGCCCCCACTTTTTCCCCCCAAATGAGAATCCCCCCCGGGTTAAAATTGCAAAAGTTCCCCTTTGGGCCCGGGGAGGGTATGGGCCCAAATTTTTAAAAAGGGCCCCCTTCATGAAGGGGAAAAAAGCCCAAATTTTTCCCCCCCCTGAATTTGCCCTGGCGCTTTGGGGCGGAATTTCCCTTTCAAGGGGCTCCCCCCCCGGGCCCCCAAGAAAAAAAAAGGGGGGTCCCTTCCCCCAACCCCCTTTCCCCTTTAAAAGGGGGGGAGTAAATGAGTCCCCTCCCACAAAAAAATTCCCTTGGTCCCCTTTTCAGGGTGGATAAACCCCATCACCCAGCTTTCCTTTTTCCCCCCCCCTTTTTTTTGCTTAGGGCCCCAAAAAAGGGCTACAAAATTTCAAATGTACTAGCTTTCCCCGTATTCTAAACTTCCCTTTTTTGGGCCCTGGGGCTGTTTTAAAACCCCCGGGGGGGTAATTGGGCCCCTTTAAAATCGCCCCTGGGCGCAGTAAACCCCCCCAGTGTTTCAATCCCCCTACTAAAAGGGGGGTCCCTTTATCTGTTTTACTGTTCAGACCAAAAAGGATTTTTTAAACCCCCCCCCCCCCCCAATAATATTAATTCCCCCTTTTCCCAAAAAAGAAAAAGGGGGATCATGGAAAGGAAAACCAGGTTTTTTCTTGGCCTCCCCCCCGCCAGGTTAAAAGGGAAAACCCCCAGGGCCCAAAAAAATTTTGAAAGGGGGGGACAATAGGGGGTGACTTTTTTCCCCTTTTCCCCCATCCCTTTATTTTTGGCCCGGGCCCTCCCCAAATTTGGGGGGAAACTGCTTGGGGCCCCTTTTCCCCCAAACCCCCTGCCCTATAGAGGCTCATTACTCCCATAACCCCACACCCACCCCTTTTTATTTTTCCCTTTTCCGTACCAGGCCCCCAGGTGCAATTTTTTCGGAAAATGTGTACCCCCGAAACCACCAATCCCGGTGCTTTCAGGGTTGGGCCCCCAATAATGGGGACGGGGTTTTATCCCCCTTTTTTAATAAAAAAAGGGGTTTTTTCCCCACCCCGGGGAAATTAAAAAAAAAATTAACGGGCAATACCCCAATTTTCCCTTTTTCCCCCCCCCCGTTTGGTGCCCCCCTTTTCGGTCCCCCCCAACCCCGGAACCTCCTTTTTTAAATAAAAAAACAGGGAAAAGAAAAATAATTTTAAACAAATGAAAAACCCGAAAAAAAATAAAAAAACAGAGCATACTAAATTTTTAAAAATTAATAATTTTTTTTTTTTTTTTTTTTTTTTTTTTTTTTTTTTTTTTTTTTTTTTTTTTTTTTTTTTTTTTTTTTTTTTTTTTTTTTTTTTTTTTTTTTTTTTTTTTTTTTTTTTTTTTTTTTTTTTTTTTTTTTTTTTTTTTTTTTTTTTTTTTTTTTTTTTTTTTTTTTTTTTTTTTTTTTTTTTTTTTTTTTTTTTTTTTTTTTTTTTTTTTTTTTTTTTTTTTTTTTTTTTTTTTTTTTTTTTTTTTTTTTTTTTTTTTTTTTTTTTTTTTTTTTTTTTTTTTTTTTTTTTTTTTTTTTTTTTTTTTTTTTTTTTTTTTTTTTTTTTTTTTTTTTTTTTTTTTTTTTTTTTTTTTTTTTTTTTTTTTTTTTTTTTTTTTTTTTTTTTTTTTTTTTTTTTTTTTTTTTTTTTTTTTTTTTTTTTTTTTTTTTTTTTTTTTTTTTGGAGAAAGAATTGTGTTTGTAATGGCTATGGTTACAATGACATGTCAAGTAAATTCCATCCATCCATTCGTTTTATTATCTGCTATATCCTAACACAGGGGTCACAGGGGTCTGCTGGAGCCAATTCCAGCCAGAACAGAGCGCAAGGCAGGAACAAATCCCGGGCAGGATGCCAACCCACCACAGGTGAAGGAAAATGACACATTTTATTGGCTAACTAAAAGGATTACAATATGCCAACTTTTAATGACGCTCAGGCCCCTTCTAAAGGCAAGATGTATTAAAAAGGTGTAAGGTACTGGCATCTGAGTGGCACATAATGACATGTTTGCTGTCACTATGAACACTACGGGCCATATTAAAAATTAAAGGCTCAGCCAGTTACCTCGCCAATAAGCCAACCACCACACACAGCATCATTATGTCAGCAACTTTGTCTCACAATAAATGAATCACAGGTTAATCCAGAGCTACAATGTTTGTCAGTCTCATCTTGGCGTCACAGGTGACTTGTACGATGTCACTGCTCACCATTAACAAAAGCAACTTCATTCTCATCAGGTGCCCTTATTGCAATATGAATACAGTAAAGCACTTTGATTATGTTAGGAAAACCAGACACTACAGATAATTTACTTTTTACTTTCTCATATACGAAGTATAGGGAAAGTATTTCAATCGTCCAAAGATCTGAGGTCAAGATTTTGATGAAACTCGACGTTTTAGACCTCCTGGGTCTTAAAATACCATTTTAGGAATTATGTCTGTGTGTGTCTGTGTCTGTGTGTGTGTGTGTGTGTTGTCTGTCTGTGTGTGTGCATGTAAACACGATAACTTGAGTACGCTTTCAGTTAGGTCAACCAAATTTTGCATACAAGTATTAGGTAGAAAACATAGATTTCTATCAAATTTTTGGTTATTTCTGTTATTAATGAAGCTACAGAGTCTGATTTATCCCCTTTACTTTTATAATAATTGTTTAATATATTATTAATTTGACTTGATATTTTGTTGAAGGTTCTTTAATATACATAATATAAAAATATAAGCATTGTCTTGCGGTTTGCTCCTCAAATATCCATCCCTATATATGAGTATATGAGAAAGTCGAGGGGAGACCACATCCGATTTTTTACATTACAAAAACACATTATCTGTTCTGTATGTACACCCACACTGAAAACCTTGTCAGCTGGTAAATATCTTACAGCACAGCAGGCATTACAGATCTGAAGCTTGGCTGAGATATTCCTGACCTGTCAGCCAGTTCACTGAAAAGTGACAACAGGTAGTCGATATAAAGAAAATAAAAAGTTCTTCAGTGTAGGAAGAAGCAGAAGGTAAAAGCGTCATCACCCTGGGAGCTGCAGGAACTGAAGGCCGAGGCAGTTTGGGTCTGCGTGGCGGGATGGGATGCAGCAGGCTGTGTCACGGAGTCTGCTGTTGTCCGGATGAGAACTGAGTTTTTGAAAAGGGTTTTGCTTCACACCTTTGTGACTTCCACTTTATTTATTGGACATAATTTCTTATTTTTTGCACCCCAAGGACACTAATTGGTGTTTAAATAACAATTTTCTTGGCTTTACTTATGGAATTATGAATTGGCTTATGTGACTGCACTTTTGCACACTTTTATGTTACCTTGCTTTAATAAACTGCCATTCCTTTGATTTTAAGGTCTGCTCACTCGGCCTCGTCCATCTCATCCCACAACTATTGATGTCCTGAAAAATGGAAGACAGCCAATGGCTGTGAGCACCGAGGCATCACACAGTCAAACACAGAAACAATTCACTAGATTAGGATTTCTAAAAATTGAGCAGCTTACTTCTGTCATTACTGGCAATGCTGCTTCTTGTAATTTTGCAGGAAGAGTTTACACTGAAATAAAATAAAGAAGAAACAGGAAACTGAAGATATTTTATTACTCTTGCAAAGAATGCTGGAATCATAACTCCTCATTGGAGTCTCTTGATATTTTTGATTTTATGAGTTTTAAAAGTCCGTTTTTCATGTACCACTGATTCACAGACACAGCACTTGATTATATTGTTGTGATTGAGCACCAGTTCGAATAAAAAGAAAGAACCAGCCCTGGACAGGATGCCAGTCAATCACAGGGCACACTTACACACATTCACTCTGCTTGAACCAATTTAAAGTCACCCATTAACCCAACAGACACACACACACAAACACGATGGAGGACATGAGTGTGCAGAGAAAACCTGAGTGGGATTTGAATTGCAGGCAGTAGCATTAGGCAGTGTGCCATCTTTGAATGTATTTTATAACCCTGAAAAGAAGAAGTACAGAGTGAGGCGGCTTATTTGTAGCACATTCTCAGCCGACTCGTGTCACCAGTGGTCATTTCCTGTAAACTTAAAAACTGAAATGCTGAAGTTGTTAAATTTTCATATCTGCAGTGTTCACTTTGATTTGAAGACAAGTGCAGCATGCAGATCTCAGAATTTTGCCTCCTGGTTTGTAAGTATGAGTCACAGTTTTATGTTTTCAATAGAACTCTTTTAATACCAGTGTCAGATATTGGAAATTTGTATTTTATTAAAGTGGATTTAATAATGAAAATAAAAGTAAAAAAGATTTAGTACTGTAAAAATTAAGGACAGCATGTAGTACATTCTAGAAAAAGAGGAATATGCTGAAGTAAAAAACCATTGCGTCAGTGAGCTGTCACAGTGGAGGACTGGTGTCGACCCCAACACAAACGTATTCCTCTCTCATATGAAGCTGCAGTAGAGTCAGACTGATACATGGAGCATCAAGCAGATCTCTGCATTTCTCTCTATCTCACTCGTCTTTTTCTGATTCTTTGTTTTCAGGCCTGACTGCTGTGATGTCTTCAGCCCAGTATGGAGGTAAGAAGCTAAGTTTTCCAGTTTACACTGACACTTGCACACTCAGGGTCTCACGTTTGTCTCCTTGGCTTTTCAGTGGTCCTTCTGCAGTGTTTCTGAGCTCACATCTTTTTTTTGCCTTCACATATTCTTTACTCTTTAACTTATGAGTACTCAAGTCAAACGTCTGCCTGTCTTCACTTAATAATTGTATTTACTGTTCCACAACACTGTGGTGGACTGGCACCCTGCCCGGGGTTTGTTTCCTGCCTTGCACCCTGTGTTGGGTGGGATTGGCTCCAGCAGACCCCTGTGACCCTGTAGTTAGAATATAGCGGGTTAGATAGTGGATGGATGGATGGTTCCAGTTGTAGGTGTATTTTTATCACATTTTCTGACACATTGGTGTCATTTATTCTATTTTTAGACTTTGTTTCCTGTTTGCTTATTTTCTTTATAATGTGTCACTCATGTAAATTTAAATTGATGATGAAATTAGCCCACACTGTAGTTATTTGTTGCAAGGCCTTGTTATTTACTGCTATTCAGATTCACAAGAAACACCATCATATATATAAAAAGGCTGAACACATATTTGTATCTTCTTGTAAACAAAAAACAAAGAGGCATTTTTAGATTTAGAAGTAGCTGGCAGGGAGAGAGTAAGAGAGCAAGTGTCACACTCATCGCTCCTTATCTGTCCTTTGGCTCCTGCACAGTTTATGAAGCCATATGATTTCCTCCTCACATTGTCAATGACCTTATCAGTACTCAGGACACCATCACGTCTCTGAATTCATACAATTTTCTTATTTACTGTTCTATAACAGTTGCAGAGTACATTGTTTCAGAAACTCCAAATGTATTCATTGCATTTCCCAGGATGTTGACCATGAGACCGAAGGTATGTCCACCAATCGTGGTTTGAATCATTTAAATTTAGACATTTATTGCTGAATGAAACAAAACATTCATAGCATAATTATCAAATAGTGAGAGTTCTGTCTAGTTAATTTGGAAAACTTTGACTGTGCATCTTAAATAATCCTGGTTAATCCATTCCATCTGTCCTTCCAAGTGATCGTAACCTAAAAAAAAAAATAAAAAAATTCAACCTTCTATGAATTTTAAAACAAAAAATGCTAATTTCTTTAAATAAATCGAGGACCCTTGTTTAAAATATTACCTTAGGTGAAACCATCTAATCAAAGCAACTTCTGTCTTTTTTGTTTACATAACAGATAACAGAAACAAAATCAAACTGCTAATTATGGTCTTTTGGTCACATGACAGGGATTAATTAGAAGGTCACAAATCACACCAAGTGAAACCTGTGATGAACATCAAAAGGACAGTAATAAATGGTACAGTAAAGCCTCGATTATCTGTCACTCGATTCACTGTCAGTCTCTATTAACCATCAGAGCCAAAGAAGAAACAAATTGCACAAACCAGCACCTACCTATTACTGTACTACTGCCGTGCGGTTCACTGAGAGCTATGAACATTGGAACAACTCTCCCTTGTGCTAGCACATAATGTTCTTCCAAAGCACCACATGTCATGCTGCATTTTGATATCACAGTTTCAATTACGTCACTTCAGTTTTAAGAGTGTTTCATAGCTTTTCTCTTTTATTGTTTTGTAAACTACTAGATATTGTTATGGATGATAAGTGTAAGTGTGTGATGTTGGAGTTGTCACAATTAAATTATTAAACTTTTATGAAACTTGTTAATGTGCTTCTAGTATTGCTTAAATTTACAGAGTAGGAAGAACAAGAATTATATAAAGTGTAATGTCAGCAAGATTGTAAAAATGTCAAAAATGGAAACCACTGACGCTAATGTTATTCTGTATTAATGTTAATATGTTAATGTTCTTCAGTATTGTAGTTTTCTTTTCAATTTTGTTATAGTATGTTTTATTAAAACAACGGCAATTCCAAAAAAGTTGGGACGCTGTGTAAAATTTAAATAAAAACAGAGGGCAATCATTTGCAAATCTCAGAAACCCATATTTTACTCAAAATAGAACAGAGAACACTTATCAGATGTTGAAAGTGAGATATTTTACTATTTCATGAAAAATATGAGCTCATTTTGAATTTGATGGCAGCAACACCTCTCTAAAAAATACCCGGGAGAGTAAATGCTAACATTACTCAGTTATTGTCTGTTTTTTATTTTTATTTTTTTCATTTTTTCATACTTATTACTATTTAATTTAATATTGTTTCTTTGTATCAGTATACTGCTGCTGGATTATGTGAATTTCCCCTTGGGATTAATAAAGTATCTATCTATCTATCTATCTATCTATCTATCTATCTATCTATCTATCTATCTATCTATCTATCTATCTATCTATCTATCTATCTATTTAAAAGGCTAGAAAAGTAAGTGGTAATAAAAAGAAACAACTGGAGGAACATTTTACAGCTAATTAAATTAATTGGCAAAAGGTCAGTAACATGATTGGGTATAAAAAGAGCATCTTACAGTTCCTCAGAAGTAAAGATGAGCAGAGTTTTGCCAATTTGCAAAAAACTGCTTCTGGAAATTGTGGAACAATTTCAGAATAATGTTCCTCAACATAAAATTGCGAAGACTTTGAGTATCTCATTATCTGCAGTTCATGATATCATCATTGAAAGTACAAACGTCAGCATATTTATTTACAACGTACTCTGAACATCATAAGTGTACATGATCAACACTTGAAACTTTGTATAAATAATGGAAATCAAGACAGTTAAAAAAATATGACTTCTAGAATTAAACTTAGAATATAAAACTGGCAACAGAATAATATATAAAAAAGCCTTGTCCTAACATATTATATCAAAATTATGAATTTGAAGTTATGGTTGAGCTAAATGCACCCCTCTTAAAACAAGTACATTTCCAGATTCTTCGCATCTTGGCTAATTATCATATCTCTTGGGCCAGTCATCTTAAATGTTAGGCTTCATCTTAAATGTAATTATTATTACATTATTATATCTCTTGAACAAGTCATTTTCATTGTAATTAATCATTTGCTATAATTTCTGCTGTCAGGATGTTGTTTGGTACAGTAAATAACAACCAAAAGTGAATAAATAAGCAGTTCCTCAACAACTATTCCAGTCTGTTTTCTGAGGTGCCTGTGTCCAATCCTCAGTTTACTCAGCTTTCTTAGATTCATTGAATTTTCCTTGCCTTACAAATGAGAAAACATTGCGTTTAAGCGCACTTATTACTACAGAAGAACTGAAGGAATCTGTAAATTCTATAAATAAAGGCAAAGCCCCAGGGTTTCATGGAATTACACCTGAGCTCATTTCAGCATTTTGGAAGCAGTTTTCTTTACCTCTCTTTCAAATACTTAATGCAGTCATGCCCTCCCTGTAGCTAAATCCTAGACTGTGGCTGTAATGGTTGTTTTAAACCTCTTCCAATTATCTTTCAGTAGTTTCAGGATTTCACATTATCTTCTTCTATTTGCTAAGATGGCATTTTCAAAAACATAAAACTTTAATTTAGGAAACCACAACCACCAAATTTCCAGATCCCCTCTAAACTTGGTAAATTCAGATACTCTCTGTCACTTTTACTCACAAAATATCTCAGAGACATTCATGCCATTTATTATTTTTAGTTTTCTGGTCTAAAATCTCGTGTTCTCTTTCTTCAGAGCTATCAGTTCTTATTTCCCCCACAACATATTCTTATACTCTTAGATCTTAAAAGCATCACTCTCTTTGTGTACCAGCATTTTATTCTTAGGTTTGGGCACAATAGTTGCTAAATAACTCCTTAATTCTAGATAGACAACCCCAGATCTGATTACAGTGAACTACAAACTGTTATATTTTGATTTTTTTTGTAGTTGTCTGCATCATAAATTAATGGCATATCAAGCACCTCCATTCATGACTGAAGATCTGTTGTTTCGATACTGATATCTTTAATGAGCAGAGACTGGTGATGCAGTCACTGTCTTGGTTGTGTGTGGTGGTGTGTCTGATTGGCACAACTGCAGTTCTTGGTGGTGTGGTAAAGGGCATATGATGGGGTAGGCGGTGGGAGGGTGGTGCCATTGGGGTTTAATTAATATATTGGTTGCTTCTTGTCCTGTCATATTGATTTTCCTTTGATTTTATTTAAAAAAAAACTTATTTCAAAAAACAGAAGCTCAATTTCAGCTTTTTTTTTTGTTGTTTCTTTTTTCATTTACTAATTTCAGGTTCTCTAAATGCCATTCAGTTTTAATTGTACTGTACTTTATTTGCCAAGTCCAGTGTTTCTGCTTTAGTATCTTTCTGAGTTAAGAGAAAAATGTGAAGATTGTCCTACAAACAACAGAAAAAGATTTAATTTTAAATCAACTTTATAATTCTAATTTATAATTTTTCTCTAGGAGGCTACTGCACTCTTATTGTACCTCCATCTTTTACAGGTTTCTAAAATTGAGCAGCTACAGATTTGACAAGTTAGAATCCAGCAGAAGTCAAATGAGTAATAGCAGAAATTAATCAGTCCAATAAAGTTCATTTTAAGAGTATGGTGAAAATTTAAATAGGAACCAACAACAAAAATTCAGAAAAAAATTATTACACATGCAAAGTAAAGGAAAAAGAAAACAAAAAGATTTCTTCTACAGTCTTAGCTTTCTCATGTTAGTTGTGTTATTCCTCAATGGCTTCTCATAAGATATTCAGGACCTTCTCTAACATACCGTACGTATGTTCAGTACAGTTTGAAACTGTTTGCTCTCCATGCCTTACCAACTGCAAGGTAGATCATAAACTGAGACTAATCTTTAGGCAGAGGGACAAGAAATAATTAGAATTTTCAATATCAGTTTAGCTTGTTTGGGTCATAATACTGTAGAATCTCCATTAGACTATGGATTAATATATAGGCAAACATTTTAAAATAACTAAGAAAATACAATTTAACATAACCTAAATAACTAACACATCGCTCTTACTCTCATCTGGTATCATTTTCATTTTCAGAGCAGGACCCCAAACTTCAACTGAAATCAGATGGACCGATATATGAAGGAGAAGAGGTCAGCCTACACTGTCAGTCAATCAATCAATCGACATTTATTTATATAACACATATTCATACAAAAAAATGTAGCTCAAAGTGCTTCACAAAATGAATAGAAAAATAAAAAATAAACATAAATCAACATTAATTAACATAGAATAAGTAAGGTCCGATGGCCAGGGTGGACAGAAAAAACAAAAAAAATCTCCAAAGGCTGGAGAAAAAAATAAAATCTGTAGGGTTTCCAGACCAAGAGACCGTCCAGTCCCCTCTGGGCATTCTACCTAACATAAGTCAAACAGTCCTCTTTGTATTTAGGGTTTTCATGGAAGGACCTGATGATGATGGTCACGTAGACTTCTGGCTTTCAGTCCATGAATGTTGGTGCATCATGATGCTTTGAGTAGGTGGTGGTGGCGCAGGCTGCCACCACAAAGAAACCGGAAAAAGAAACAGAAGAGAGAGTAGGGGTCAGTATGGATTTTAAAACCACCATGAATAGTTATTATGAAGAATTGAACATACAGAGTATCAGGATTAAGTTAAAGTGAAGTTATAGAAAGGCCATGTTAAAGTAATGTGTTTTCAGCAGTGTTTTAAAGTGCTCTACTGTATTTGCCTGGCGAATTCCTGTTGGCAGGCTATTCCAGATTTTAGGTGCATAACAGCAGAAGGCCGCCTGCCTCACCACTTCTTTTAAGTTTAGCTTTTGGAATTCTAAGGAGACACTCATTTGAAGATCTGAGGTTACGATTTGGAATATAGCGTGTCAGGCATTCCGATATATAAGATGGAGCGAGATTATTTAAGGCTTTATAAACCATAAGCAGTATTTTAAAGTCAATCCTGAATGACACAGGCAACCAGTGTAGTGACATCAAAACTGGAGAAATGTGTTCGGATTTTCTTTTCCCAGTTAGGATTCTAGCAGCTGCATTCTGCACTCGTTGCAAGTGATTTATGTCTTTTTTTGGTGGTCCTGAGAGGAGTGTGTTACAGTAATCTAGGCGACTGAAAACAAAAGCATGAATTAATTTCTCAGCATCTTTCAATGATATAAGAGGTCTAACTTTACTTATGTTTCTTAAGTGAAAAAATGCTGCCCTAGTGGTCTGATGAATATGTGATTTAAAATTCAGATTACAGTCAACGGTTACCCCTAAATTTTTTACTTCCGTCTTAACTTTTAATCCTAGTGCATCAAGTTTATTTCTGATAACCTCGCTGAATCCATTATTGCCAATTACCAAAATTTCAGTTTTCTCTTTATTTAGTTTGAGAAATTTACTATTCAGGGCGGCACAGTGGCGCAGTGGTAGCGCTGCTGCCTCGCAGTTAGGAGACCCGGGTTCACTTCCCGGGTCCTCCCTGTGTGGAGTTTGCATGTTCTCCCGTGTCTGCGGGTTTCCCGGCTGGGTTTCCTCCCACAATCCAAAGACATGCAGGTTAGGTGGATTGGTGATTCTAAATGGTGTGTTTGTGTGTGTCCTGCGGTGGGTTGGCACCCTGTCCAGGATTGGTTCCTGCCTTGTGCCCTGTGTTGGCTGGGTTTGGCTCCAGCAGACCCCTGTGACCCTATTTGGATTCAGCGGGTTAGAAAATGGATGGATGGAAATTACTATTCATCCATTCAGAAATACCAGTAAGACATTGTGTTAGCGAAAGAGTCAGAGTCATCAGGTGCTATTGATAAGTACAACTGTGTGTCATCAGCATAGCTGTGGTAGCTCACATTGTGCCCTGAGATAATCTGACCTAACGGAAGCATGTAGATTGAGAGCAGCAGCGGACCCAGGATAGAGCCTTGTGGAACACCATATCGGATATCATGTGTCTTTGAGATTTGATTACCACAACTCACAAAGACTTTTCTACCTGCCAGGTAGGATTCAAACCAATTTAAGACCGTGCCAGAGAGGCCCACCCATTGACTAAGGCGATTTCTAAGAATACTGTGATCAAATGCAGCACTCAGATCTAAGAGGACGAGAACAGATAAATGGCCTCTGTTTGCATTTACCCGCAAGTCACTTACTACTTTAACGAGTGCAGTTTCTGTGCTGTGATTTGTTCTGAAACCCGACTGAAATTTATCAAGAATAGCAGGTTTATTGAGGTGGTTATTTAACTGTATAATGACTGTCTTCTCTAGAATTTTAATTAAGAAGGGCAGGTTAGAGATGGGTCTAAAATTTTCAAAGGCAGAGGGGTCAAGATTATTTTTCTTGAGCAGGGGTTTAACTACAGCAGTCTTAAGACAGTCTGGAAAGACCCCCGTATCTAATGACGAATTAACTATGTCCAGAATATTGTCAATTAGCACACCTGATATTTCTTTGAAAAACCTGGTTGGTATTGGGTCAAGGACGCAGGTGGGGTCAGCTCGAAGGAAATACTGATGGGTGGACATATGAGCTATGCCGGGATGGATACTCAAACCCTTATAAAACACAAAGAGAGAGCACCTTCACCATCAGCCCTGTGACTCCGTCATTCAGTAGGAAGTACTGGTGTCGAGCTGGAAAAGGAGGGCATCAGTCAAAATACAGTGAATATGTGAAGTTAGACGTTACAGGTAAGTGGCTTTTCTGTAATGTAACTCATTTTAATTGTTTTCTGTTTTTAAGAGGTCACATTACACAAACGCAGGCCACAACAGTTTATAGTTTATTTTACAGTCAGGCTCTCAAAAAGTTAAGTTCTGTACTAAAACTACCAGAGGGTCTCCTTCTGAATGGGCTCAGGTTCTGCTGAATGACAGGCACCTTAACCAGTCAAGCTCTGTGGCTCCTCTTCTTTAAAAGCCTTATCCTTGACTCTCTCTGCTGGACTTAATCAGCGTAAATATTAAATGGAGCCTGATAACCAACCTTTTTATTACATGTACTTTAAAATGGCTGAAACTTGGTATATTTTATTATCTAACTGACTGTTCTGAATCTGTGACTTGAGTACTTCAACAAAGGAAATTTGTAAGGAACAAACTTTTAATGGCATGTTTCCTTAATGGACAACACAATCTGGACCTGCTGTCTTTTAATTTTAAGCTGTGGTATAACTGGACAGGTCTGACATTTTACTGCCACCTACAAGCCTCTTATTGACAGCAGGAGGTCTTTTATTATCCAAACCACAGGATGTTAATGTGTGTTTGAACTTGGGGTTGCTGTTTATTGTAATATTTATGTTTTTCTTGAACTTATCTATCTATCTATCTATCTATCTATCTATCTATCTATCTATCTATCTATCTATCTATCTATCTATCTATCTATGAAACAGAACTACTGGTTTCACCTTTTCTTCTTCCAGCTACTCTTGTGTACACTCAACTCAGTTCCTGATATTTTTATTATTTTTTCATGTTTTTTTTATTCTTTCAATGACCTTCCATCTGTTTGAATTATCACAAATGAACTTGCCTGTGGCACTTAATTGTATTTGAAATACTTAACTGTATTTGAAATAGAAAAATATACATTATTCATTTTATTATTATTATTATCATTATTATTATTATTTAACTTCTTGAAAATAAAACATTAAAACCATTCAGAGGTGAAAAGGTCACTCATTCCAACACAGCTTATTAATTTATTTTCACCTGGATTTTATAAAATATCATCAAGTTACAATTTCAAGGTTGCCAATGTGTTGTGCCCTCTACACGTCTTTACCAAAAATTCCATATTGTTGTAGTTCTCTTTAAAATAAATGTTTTGTAATATTTGCATGAAATTTACTCCTATCCAGCTTTTATCACCTGTGTTCTTCTTGAAGAGCACATTTTAAAGTAACATCCGCCATCCCACTTCACATCCTGATTTTAAACACTTCTGTCATGTCTCCTCCTAATCTTTTCTAACATACACTATATAGAACAGTTTTGTTATTTATGCACCTTAACAGCCACTGTAGTTGGCCAATGACGATGCTGCACTGATGTTCATTACCCAACATCCTCTTAGTCTTTTCAGTCAGTTCTCTCCACTGCTAAGTCTTTCTTATATTGTGTATTTTGAAATTTCTGATCATGTTGATTTACATCATTTAAAAAGAGTAGCATCCTCATCACTGATCCCTTTAAGACCATATTGTTGTGACTTCAAGTCTCAATTCATGCAAGTCCCAACCTGTACTTCCACAGCTATTCATTGGGATGGTAAATCCCATTAAAAACCCCAACTAAACACCCCAACTCGCCCTGATGGAAATTGACAATGATGTACTCTCCATGATGTTTGGTGTCTCTTCAGCAGTTTCTGTATGGTTCTCAGCAACCTCCACAGTATTGGGAAGAGCTAAATGGACTGGATCTTTAACGGGACAAGCATTTTTTTGAAACTGTATGTTTCTGAATTGGTAAATCGAATGAGTTGACAAAATAAACTGGAATAGGTGGCTCAAAGCACTCCTTAACAAAGACAAGGGACTTGATATTTACGTTGACTGGACATGCGTATCTGGCACAGGCGGGTGCTTTTGCTGTGGTAATGGCAGTAGTGTCAGCATTTCATGGTTTGGCCGTAGTGGAGTTGAAAGCTGCCACCTGCTTTCGACTTCCTGAACTTACTGCTCTAACAGGTAGTTAATGTCAGCTTCGTATCTGTACACTTCATCCTTTTTTATTTATTTTTTTAATGGCAGTTCATTATGTTATGAACTGGGAGTCTCAAAAGCACTTACGTCTCAAACTGTACTTCCAAAAGGCCTACTAATCCTATCAAAAACCCCAGCCAGACACAAAAAGAACACCTTCTAGAATCTTTACAAAATAAAAGTTTAATATCACAAAAATGCACCTCAGTAACAATGAAACTCCATGAAGCACAAAACCAATAGGATTTGCACTAAACAAAATAGCAATCAAGTACAACTGAGTCCCATTACAGTAACCAATGATGACATCAAAAACAGAGCATGAAGTCAAACAAATCCATTGAATCAAAAAGCACATTAGAAAGACAAAGCAGAAGAACCCGTCACTCCCTCACACATTCGAAATGAACAACTGAGATCAGAGGAAGACTCTCCTGAATTATAGTGCAGAGGGCGGTTCCTGGTGAGGCAGATGGCTAAATCTCTTAGGGGAGAGGTGGGCAGTGGAAGAAAATAAAGCTACTAGGAGAGAACAAGATGAACACAGACTAACAGAATTCTGTAACAGGCTGGGAAAATGTTAGGCACAGAAACAAGGGAGCCATTAGATTGAAACAGTCAACATGACTCAGTGCGGCAGCTGTGATTACCAATTTAAAGTTCAAAACGATGATCTTCAGTCTTCACATTACACTGATTGTGTTACGCTGATTGTTCTGAGTGAGTCTGTGACTACAGAAAGAAAGAATTAAGCAGAAGTCACTGACTGTCCAGTACAGACGGGTCAGCAGAGGGACTCCCTTCACACACGGCCATCTGTGGCTTTAGAGGAGGGAATTTTACCTTATTGAAGGATCAGTGGATTCTTTTATTAATTTATATGACAACTGATTTGTAGAGAATACAACTGTAAAGTGACACACATCACACTCATTTCTTTGAACTGTTTAGGCTCACTGGAGACACTGAAAAGAAATAAACAACAAACAAAGCTGAAACCTCAACAGATTAAAGAATTTATTAGAAATCTTTTGTTGATCAGAAGCTCAGTTTCACTTTGTTTTTGTCAGATGTCTTTCCATTTATGAAAATTTAGTTCCCTGGATGCCATTTACCTTCACTTGTTGTCCAGATTGTTTAGCAGGTGCAGTGTTTCTTCTTTAGTGTGATTGTGAAGGTGAGAGATAACATGCGAAGATTATCCTACAAGCCACACAGAAAGATTTAATTTTATATTCTCTTACTATTTCTAATACTGTCGTTCACATTTAATTCCTGTTTTGAAGTCTATTCATGCTGGACAGAATCATGAGAGAGCTGGAGTCACAAACCAGCATGGTGACCACAACATTTAAATTGATGATGGACAGAAAAGCAGGTTAGATCTGAGGCTCACAGCTCAATAAATCTGCTGAGGTGGAAGTTCAGTTAGCACTGAGATTTCACAATAACAACATGATCACTAACTCAATGACCACTCTGAGTGGACATCTATAACACACTGTAGGAGTGACATCTGCACAGGCAGTTATGTGGAGAAATGGGCCCAAGCACATCGGAAACCATGTGGAGTTTGGACTGGGCCTTCTTCTTCTTGACTATGTTGTAGTACACATGATGGCTTCTTATGTCGCAGTGGGACTGTCTGTCAGTAACCTCACAGTACACCTTTGAGGTAAATAAAATCCACCCTGTATGACCAGAAGCAGAAACATTTGAATTCCAGTCCTGATCCTTTTTGCCCCATTTTCTGTTCAGGCTTTACACTCACAGGTTGTGGGGTGGTGACCTTCAACTGGTTAGAGTTTAATAAAGTAATGCTGGCTTTTATAATTTGTAATAGGAGTAGATGGAGAGAAAGAGGCAATGAGACATTTTTGTTGCCTTGTGCTCTTCCATGTACTCTCATCTTGTATCATCTTCATTTTCAGAGCAGCGAGCCAAACTTCAAGTAAAGTCAAATGGACCGATATATGAAGGAGACGAGGTCAGTCTGCACTGTCAGCTCAATGGAAATCGTATTGGGTGGACATATGAGATCTACAAATGGGAATCAACATACCAATACCATTATAAAGTACACACAGAGAGCACCTTCACCTTCAGCCCTGTGACTCAATCACAACGTGGGTATTACAGGTGTCGAGCTGGAAAAGGAGGAGTTTACTCAACATACAGTGGATATGTGTGGTTAGAAGTATCAGGTAAGAGACTTTTCTCTGATGTAACTCAATTTTAATTCTTTTCTGTTTTTAAGAGGTCAAATTACCCAAACACAGACTACAACAGTTTACTGTTATTTTACAGTCAGGCTCCCAAAAAATTAAGTCCTGTACTAAAAGTACCAGAGGGTCTCAGGCTCCTTCTGGATGGGCTCACATGATAACATTTTAGTTGGTGAAGCTTTGTGGACTATTTTCTTTAAAAGCCTTTTCCTTACAGCTTGATAACTAACCAGTTCTGTTATGCATTTTAAATTGATTGTAATTTGGATTATTTTATTATCTAACTGACTGTCTTCATTCTGAATATTGGTGACTTCAACCAGTGATCTTTGGAAAGAATGAACTTCTAACGGCACATTTCTTTTGTGAACACAATGATTTGGACCTGCTGCAGTCAAACGTTAATGCCTTTAAATGTTAACCTGTGGTACAACTCTTGAGCATGTGAATGACACAAGAGAAATATAATTTATTGTTATTATTATAATTATTAGGTCTGACCACATTGTACTACCACCTACAGGCCTGTTTTTGTCAAGAGGAGTTCTTTTATTATCCAAGGAAGGAGTTTTTATGAGTGTTTGTGGTGTGGGTTGTTTGTTGTAACATTTATATTTTATTGAAATTATGAAAAGTTTTAATTTACCCTTAGTAACAAATAAAATATCTATCTATCTATCTATCTATCTATCTATCTATCTATCTATCTATCTATCTATCTATCTATCTATCTATCAAACAGAACTACTGGTTTCACCTTTTCTTCTTCTGGCTACACTTGTGTACACTCAACTCGGTTCCTGATATTTTTATTGTTTTTTCAGGTTTTTTTTTTTATTCCTTCAATGACCTTCCATCTGTTTGAATTATCACAAATGAACTTATCTGTGGCACTTAATTGTATTTGAAATACTTAACTGTATTTGAAATGGACAAATATACATTATTCATTTTATGATCATTATTATTATTATTATTATTATTATTATTATTATTATTATTATTATTATTATTTAACTTCTTGAAAATAAAACATTAAAAACATTCAGAGGTGAAAAGGTCACTCATTCCAACACAGCTTATTCATTTATATTCATCTGGATTTTCTAGTTACAATTTTCAAGGTTGCCAAAGTGTTTTGCCCT
Organism: Polypterus senegalus; assembly: GCF_016835505.1. Classification (NCBI taxonomy): domain Eukaryota; kingdom Metazoa; phylum Chordata; class Cladistia; order Polypteriformes; family Polypteridae; genus Polypterus; species Polypterus senegalus. Next base: position 81,235 of record NW_024378416.1, read on the forward strand.
CTACACGTCTTTGCCAAATATTCCATATTGTTGAAGTTTTCTACTAATAAATGTTTTGTAATATTTGCATGAAATTTATTCCTATCCAGCTTTTGTCTCCTGTGTTCTTCTTGAAGAGCACATTTTAAAGTAACATCCGTCATCCCAATTCACATCCTAATTTTAAACACTTCTGTCATGTCACCTCCTAATCTTTTCTAACGTACACTATATAGAACAGTTTTGTTATTTATGTACCTCAACAGCCACTGTAGTTGGTCAATGAAGATGCTGCACTGATGTTTCTTACACATCATCCTCTTAGCCTTTTCAGTCAGTTCTCTACACTCCCAAGTCTTTCTTCTATTGTGTATTTTGAAATTTCAGATCAAGATGATTCACATCATTCAAAAAGAGTAGCATCCTCATCACTGATCCCTTTAAGACCATATTGTTGTGACTTGGAGTCTCAATTCATGCAAGTCCCAACCTGTTCTTCCACAGCTACCCACTTCAGTGGTAAATCCCATTAAAAACCCCAACTAGACACCCCAACTCGCCCCTGATGGACATTGACAATGATGTACTCTCCATGATGTTTGGTGGCTCTTCAGCAGTTTCCGTATGGTTCTCAGCAACCTCCACAATATTAGGAAGTGCTAAATGGATTGGATCTTTAACAGGGGCAAAAACTTTTCCTCATTATATTGAATGCCTAAAACTGCATATTTCTAAATTGGTAAATCGAATGAGTTGACAAAATAAACTGGAATAGGTGGCTCAAAGCACTCCTTAACAAAGACAGGGGACTGACATTTGTTCTGATTGGGCATTCGTATCTGGCACAGGTGGGTGCTTTTGCTGTGGTAATGGCAGTAGTGGCAGCGTTTCATGGTTTGGTGAAGTTGAAAGCTGCCATCTGCTTTTGAAATCCTGAACTTACTGCTCTAACAGGTAGTGAATGTTAGCTTCATATTTGCACACCTCATCCTTTTTTATTTATTTTTTTTATGGCAGTTCATTTTGTTATGAACTGGGAGTCTCAAAAGCACTAACGTCTCAAACTGTACTTCCAAAATTCCTACTAATCCTATCAAAAACCCCAGCCAGACACAAAAAGAACACCTTCTAGAATCTTTATAAAATAAAAGTTTAATATCACAAAAATGCACCTCAGTAACAATGAAGCTCCATGAAGCACAAAACCAATAGGATTTGCACTAAACAAAATAGCAATCAAGTACAACTGAGTCCCATTACAGTAACCAATGATGACATCAAAAACAGAGCATGAAGTCAAACAAATCCAGTGAATCAAAAAGCACATTAGAAAGAGAAAGCAGAAGAACTCGTCACTCCCTCACACATTCGAAATGAACAACCGAGATCAGAGGAAGACTCTCCTGAATTATAGTGCAGAAGGAGGTTCCTGGTGATGCAGATGGCTAAATCTCTTGGGGGAGAGGTGGGCAGTGGTAGAAAATAAAGCTACTAGGAGAGTCCAAGATGAACACAGACTAAGAGAATTCTGTAACAGGCTGGGAAAATGTTAGGCACAGAAACATGGAAGCCATTAGATTGAAAAAGGCAACATGACTCAGTGCGGCAGCTGTGATTACCAATTTAAAGTTCAAAACGATGATCTTCAGTCTTCACATTACACCGATCATGTTACGCTGATTGTTCTGAGTGAGTCTGTGACTACAGAATTATTGAGAATTAAGCAGAAGTCACTGACTGTCCTGTACAGACGGGTCAGCAGAGGGACTCCCTTCACACACGGCCATCTGTGGCTTTACAGGAGGGAATTTTACCTTATTGAAGGATCGGTGAATTCTTTTATTAATTTATATGACAATTGATTTGTACAGAATACAACTGTTAAGTGACACACATCACACTCATTTCTTTGAACTGTTTAGGCTCAATGGAGACACTGAAAAGAAATAAACAACAAGCAAAGCTGAAACCTGAAAAGATTAAAGAATTTATTAGAAATCTTTTGTTAATCAGAAGCTCAGTTTCACTTTGTTTTTGTCAGATGTCTTTCCATTTATGAAAATTTAGTTCCCTGGATGCCATTTACCTTTACATGTTGTCCAGATTGTTTAGCAGGTGCAGTGTTTCTGCTTTAGTGTCATTGTGAAGGTGAGAGATAACATGTGAAGATTATCCTACAAGCCACACAGAAAGATTTAATTTTATATTCTCTTACTATTTCTAATACTGTCATTCACATTTAATTCCTGTTTTGAAGTCTATTCATGCTGGACAGAATCATGAGAGAGCTGGAGTCACAAACCAGCATGGTGACCACAACATTTAAATTGATGATGGACATAAAAGCAGTTTAGATCTGAGGCTCACGGCTCAATAAATCCGCTGAGGTGGAAGTTCAGTTAGCACTGAGATTTCACAATAACAACATGACCACTAACTCACTGACCACTCTGAGTGGACATCTATAACACACTGTAGGAGTGACATCTGCACAGGCAGTTATGTGGAGAAATGGGCCCAAGCACACCGGAAACCATGTGGAGTTTGGACTGGGCCTTCTTCTTCTTGACTATGTTGTAGTACACATGATGGCTTCTTATGTCGCAGTGGGACTGTCTGTCAGTAAACCTCACAGTACACCTTTGAGGTAAATAAAATCCACCCTGTAGGACCAGAAGCAGAAACATTTGAATTCCAGTCCTAATCCTTCCTTTTTGTCCCATTTTCTGTTCAGTCTTTACACTCACAGGTTGTGGGGTGGTGACCTTATACTAGTTAGAGTTTAATAAAGTAATGCTGGCTTTTATAATTTGTAATAGGAGTAGATGGAGAGAAAGAGGCAATGAGACATTCTTGTTGCCTTCTGTTCTTCCATGTACTCTCATCTTGTTTCATCTTCATTTTTAGTGCGGGGAGCCAAACTTCATCTGAAGTCAAATGGACCGATATATGAAGGAGACGAGGTCAGCCTGCACTGTCAGCTCGATGGAAATCCTGTTGGGTGGACATATGAGATCTACAAAGGGGAATCAACACACTCATACCATTATAAAGGACAAACAGAGAGCACCTTCACCTTCAGCCCTGTGACTCATTCACAACGTGGGTCGTACAGGTGTCGAGCTGAAAAAGGAGGAGTTTACTCAACATACAGTGAATATGTGTGGTTAGAAGTATCAGGTAAGAGACTTTTCTCTGATGTAACTCAATTTTAATTCTTTTCTGTTTTTAAGAGGTCAAATTACCCAAACACAGACTACAACAGTTTACTGTTATCCAACAGTCAGGCTCCCAAAAAAATTAAGTCCTGTACTAAAAGTACCAGAGGGTCTCAGGCTCCTTCTGGATGGGCTGACATGATAACATCTTAGTTGGTGAAGCTTTGTGGACTGTTTTCTTTAAAAGTCTTTTCCTTACAGCTTGATAAGTAACCACTTCTGTTATGCATTTAAAGTTGGTTGAAATTTGGATTATTTTATTATCTAACTGACTGTCTTCATTCTGAATATTGGTGACTTCAACCAGTGATCTTTGGAAAGAATGAACTTCTAACGGCACATTTCTTTTGTGAACACAATGATTTGGACCTGCTGTAGTCAAACGTTAATGCCTTTAAATGTTAACCTGTGGTACAACTCTTGAGCATGTGAATTATGCAAGAGAAATATAATTTATTTTATTATTATAATTATTAGGTCTGACCACATTGTACTACCACCTACAGGCCTGTTTTTGTCAAGAGGAGTTCTTTTATTATCCAAGGAAGGAGTTTTTATGAGTGTTTGTGGTGTGGGTTGTTTGTTGTAACATTTATTAATTTATTGAAATTCTGAAAAGTTTTAATTTACCTTTAGTAACAAATAAAATATCTATCTATCTATCTATCTATCTATCTATCTATCTATCTATCTATCTATCTATCTATCTATCTATCTATCTATCTGTCTATCTATCTGTCTATCCCTGTTATAATAATGCTGACCCTACTGAGTTCAGTATCAGCTTTTCTTGACCGTCTTCATCTGCGTACACTCAGTTTCTTTTTTTTATTCATTCCATGTCCACCAATCCATTTGAAGTATCAAAAATTAACTTGCCTGTGACAATGAACTGGATTAAGTGGGTTTAAAATGAATAAATGGACATACAATATTTTTTATTATTTAATTAATTAATTCTTTTTTTTTCCTGGATGAAAAAATAACATAACAAACATTCAAAGGAGAACAGGCCACCCAGCTGAATGTAACTCATCAATTCATATCCCCCTGATTTTTATAAAATATCATTAAGTTACAATTTCAAGATTGAAAAAAGCATTAATGTCTACAACAGTTCTTGGCCAAATATTCCATCTATTTATGGATCTCTTTTAAAGAAACATTCTCTAATATTTGGAAGAAGTGTACCCTTAATTAGTAAGCTCCATCTCCTGAGTTCTTCCTGAAGAACTCATTTTAAAGTCAATCCTCTGTGCCACTATCCGTCACAATTTTAAACACTTCTGTAATGTCACCACTTACCTTTTATCACATAAACTAAAATCATTCACCTCCTTCACTCTTTCCTCATCATATCTAACAGTTGTGGTCCTGGAATCAGCCGAGCAGCATTTCTGTGAACTTTCTTCAGTGCTGACCACACCTGCACCTGCAATTCCAGATGTGGCCATGCAGATGTGTTTCATTAGCATTAGAACGACCACCTTGACTTGTGCTGAACACACTGAAGTTTGTAACCCAACATCCTCTCAGTCTTTTCAGTCACTCCTCTGCACACAAAAGTCTCAAATTATTGCATGTGTAATTAGTTTACGTTATTTATTTATTACTTTTAATTTTGTAAAGTTTTACATTTGTTTGCATTAGGTTTCATTTTCTACACATCAGGTACAACTCTGAATTTTGACCAGTATTCGACTGTCTCTATAGTCAGCCATTCCCCCCTGTTTATACTTGTTTACAGACTGAATTTATTTGTTTGTTACGTATTTATAAAGATAATTTACTTACATTAAAGAGCAGCATTCCAATCACTGACATCTGTGACCATATTTGACCAGAATCAGCTTTATTTCCTGTTGTGTTTTGTGTAAACAGAGTGGTGCTAACATTTCAAGATGACTTATTTTGACATAAATCTAACACAGCAAAATTTATTAAAAGTTAACATTTAGTACAACAATCTAAAGCACACAGTGGAGACAGCAGATGTTTAAATCAGATGAAGGTAATGTCAGGATGCTGTGCCCTTTATTACCATTACTGCATGTTACACAAGTCACCAGTCAGAGACTTTATCAAGGGGGGCTCATTAAGTAATGTAACACATCAAGGAAAAAGCAATTCAGCTGGTGGGGCCTTCTGGATCTGAGGGGCTGGTAGTGTTTATTAGATGAAAGTCTATAAGTGAGGTTGGTGGATCAGCTGTGTGGTTTTCTTCTTTCTTTTTCACCGTTGAGTTGTGAAGAATTTCAAGACAGAGAAGATGGTAGCCAATGACTTTCTCCGCACCAGAGGTGATGTGTGGTAATTTGCTCATGGAGTGAGCAGATGCTGTGCCAAACCAGATAGAGACTGAAAATGTCCTGATGCTCTTATTTGTGGCTCTTTAAAAATGATCAATGATAACTCAGTGACATGAAGTTTTGCTCCGCTGGTAAAGAAAGTGCAGTCTCTATTTTGCTTTTTGGTCAAGCTAATTATATGGCCATCCCATGTCTGTGTCTTGGATGTTGCACTTCTCAGGTACTTAAATGTCACCACCAAATTTACTGTAGCCTTCCAAATGACAAAAGTGGATGGCTTTTTAATGAAAGTCAAAGATGTTTTCACATTTTTATCTTTACTGTGTGGACACCAGGGGGCGCTCCAGCTCCCCAAACCCAACACAACACACACAGGACACAAGTTAAAAGCACAAAAAAGCCTTTTTATTGCTTGGGAAACTCTTCAAACCAGCATTTCCCATCACCACAGCCACAAGTCTGAGAATAGTACAGCACACAATAGCTCTTCTTTCTCTCTCTTCTGGTCTTTGCCTCCACCACTCCATTTGGTCTTCAAATACCAGGGTCTAGCATTGTCACATTTGCAACTTTTTATTTGTCTAGTACTTCCCCTTTCTCAAGTGACTTCTTAAATATGCCTAATGAGGGTTTAAACATGACTTGTTTTATTTCTTCCAATATAAGCTGGAATCACAAAAGTGAGTTTGAGGTGGAGACTGAGCTGTCAATCCTGTGTTTTAGCCACCTACTGCAGGCTTATTCCTGCCTCAGTACCACCTAAAGCTGTGGTCCTCAGGGTCAGACCTGAAGTTCCTTATTTGAGGATGTGGCGTATTCTCAGTCTATTCTGGAGATCTCGCTGATTAATTCTGATGCCTTCTCGATCTCCAATTTATTTTTATGGGAAAGATATGAAATAATCTGTTCTCTTAAAAGTGCCATCACAGGTTTCCAAAATATTCCTGCAGAAACTTGAGGATACATTTATCTCTAAAAAAATAATCAATTTCTTTGGATATGAACTTTATAAAGTTCACATCTCTTAATGACCTGGAGTTAAGATGCCAGCTACGAAATGCGTGTCTAGTTAATAGTTATTGAAACTCCAAAATCAGAGGAGCATGATCAGAGATAACAATTGCATCATATAACAACTGATAAATTATTATCTATGATGAAATAATCAGTTCTTTAGTAGCTAGTGTATGATGTACTTAGGAGAAGAAGGAATATTCTCTTCAATTTGGATTTAGGAATCCAGAGGGGTTTGTTAAGCTATGATCTTTAATAAACTATGTGATTGTCTTTGTTGAAATAGATGTTATCTCCACTGTAGTTCAAGATTTATCCAGGTCAGGATTTAAAACAAATTAAAGTCTCAACCTGTAATAATTTTATTAGTGCTCATACTGGGAATTGAAGGAAATACATTTTGGATAAAATCTCTATCATCTACATTAGGCACACATATTTATCAAAATTACTTCAGGTATGAATGAATTACCCATCACCATGAAATTGAGCCAATAATATAGAGCCACAGGCACCAGCCTGTTTCTGATGCTACAATTCATTCATTTTCTGTTCTCCACTTCTCCAGATCGGAGATGAAGGGAGTTAAAGCCATGTTAAAACGTAGGGTGTAATACAGAGAAAGAAATCAGGCAAATCCATTACAGGAGGACTCCCAGTAACAAACACTGAACTGATGCCAGCTGGTTGTACTGGGAAACAGTATCATCTCCAGACAGAGGAGCAGCTTCAGCAACAGACTGCTGTCCCACTGACAGAATGAGGAGTTCGTTCCTCTCCCACACTATGTGACTCTTCAATTCCACCCGGGGGGACGTTAACATTATACAAAGTTATTGTCTGTTATATCTTCATTGTTATCACTCTTTAATTTAATATTGTTCTTTATCAGTATGCTGCTGCTGGAGTATGAGAATTTCCCCTTGGGATTAATAAACTATCTATCTATCTGTCTGTCTATCTATCTAACACACACTGACCTGAAGCCAACTGGTTGTACTGGGAAAGAAAAACACACAAATAATGAAGAAACATTTAAACTTCACACACAGAAGTCACATCAGTGAGGAATTGAACCAGAGGCCAAGTGTAGCCGTTCACCGCCACACAACGTATAATTTCAGTTTCTAATACGTGAAAATAAAATGAGCTGAGCTTCTCCTTTTTAAAAGGGCAGTTACAGGAACAAACCCTGATGTGTTGAACATGGATACAGAAACCTTTAAAACTGTGGATGTCACTAAGTGCATTAAAGCCTGGAATTGTTATTAAGAATTTGTTATATTTTTAACATTTTAAAATAGTTTTATGATACTTTAAAATACAAAGTATAGCAAACCCAGCCATGCCCAACAGTTCATTTCTTTTGTATTATAAAGCACAATATTTTGCCACATAAACATGCAGTTTTTACACCCTGCTGAGTTCCAGATTCAGCGTTATGTTCTTTCTTCTCTTTTAGTTCTCCCAAATCTCCCTAATAAGCCCATCCTGATAGTCCTGCCCAGTGCCTCAGTGTGGGAAGGGGACACTGTGACTCTGAGGTGTCTGTCTAAGAGCGAAGTGACAGGGACACAACTGACATACAGATTCAACAGAGATGAGACACCTTTGAGTCAAGAAACTACACAGAATAAGTTCACAGTCCAGTCAGCTCAACTGAATGAAACTGGAAAATATTGGTGTGAGGTGAAGGAACAAAGGAAGGAGTCTGAGAAGAAACAAAGTGACAGAGTGCAGTTGACTGTTAAAGGTAAGTGTGCAGAAGTCTCCTCTTCATGTCCGTGTCTCTCTCTGTCTGCTGACTGATGACACTTCCTTCTCTGTGTAGTGACACCAGATCTTCACCTGAGTTACCCAACAGTTTACATTAAGGAGTTTGGCCAACGTCAAACTTCAGGGTCCAGTTTGCAGCACCCAATGTCTCATTTTCTAAATAAATAGTGAGATATAAAAAAGGACATAATGGACATCACAGTGGTAGTCAGTTGTTTACAACATGAATCTTTGTCAGAATACGAAGGTATCTGTGGAGACTTTTAGGATTTCAGGGACTCCTGCTTGTCTTCACTCTAGTTATCAATTTATTCAGGATGTTGAGTTTTCTTTCCTTTTCTCATTTCTTTATCCTTTTCTCTCTTCTCCAGATTTTCATTTTTAATTTCTCCAGATGTAACTCTCTGTGTACTCTTTGTGTTTCAAATATTAGCCATGTTTCACTCCTAGGCATTTTTTCATTTTTCTTTTATCCCCAATAACCCTGTCAGCATTTGAAACGGCAGGCGAGACTCCAGTGTGATGTGTGCTCAGTAGTAAGCAATTTATAAAATGAGCAGAACATTGAAATATGACCATAACAGTTTTAAAAGCAAGTACAGTGCTTTAACATGTTTTCTTTTTTATTTTATGCTAAATATGAGTAACATGTATGGCTTTCTCTTTCTGTGTCCCCTAAGAGCTGCCAGCCCACTTACCAGTAGAGCGCCTTATTTGGGAGACCCTAACTTCAATGACTGTATGTTGGTAATGAGTGCAACTCTCACAGTACCCAAGACTAAATGATTGTTGTTAAATTTGTTACATTTATTAACTGTTAAATTTAATCAACAGAATTAAGCGTTGCATTCATTGTTAACTCTAGCAAAGATTTAAACTTAATCAACAAGAGCAGGTGAATATTTGAGAAAACTTCCCAAATAGATGGATTATAACCCAGACGTGAGACAAACATCCGAATGCTGAAGGTGTGATGAAGCCTTCTCTTTCTCGCATCTGCTTTCATCTTGACTGGCATCTTGCTGAGATGGGATGCTGATGGCTGTTATCGTAAGTGGATGCCAAGTGACTGGAGGAGTCCAAATGAACAGTTGGGTTTCCAACCAGGCCTCCTCATTTAATTCAAGGCAAAAAATTCTTTGAAAGAAACAACGCATGATGCCACAATCAGAACAGCAACTAATAAGTTGTTTTAGATAATCATAGGGATTCTAAATGAAGTAGCTCTGGAAAGCGGGTCTGACCTAGGAAGTCCATCCTGCAGCAGGGTCAGTTCCAAAACTGATACCCTCCTCCTGGGGACGTCTGACTTTATGCAGCTCTGAAAAGAGGGTTGGCCTTCAGTTGATGATGAGGGTGGGGCCGATTGTCCTCATTGGCCATCTTCTCAGAGTTGTGGAGGGAACAACAACAACAACATTTATTTATATAGCACATTCTCATACAAAAAAATGTAGCTCAAAGTGCTTTACATAATAAAGAATAGAAGAATAAAAGACACAGTAAGAAAACAAAATAAGTCAACATTAATTAACATATAATAATAGTAAGGTCCGATGGCCAGGGTGGACAAAAAAAACAAAAAAAAAGAGACAATTGTGTTAGTGACAGCAACCCCTCTTTTCTCAGGGTGGTATCACATACCTGAGTTAAGCTGTAATGTGATCCTCAGACGCCCATGTGTCACACTTGTCACAGCCGCTTCTCTCTGTCTAACTGCGGCAAAGTCTTGACAAAATAAAAGTCTACTTTTACTCCTTAAAATTTATTGAATTATATTACATGTACTCGTTTCCATGAAATTCAACAGGTTATAAAGTATGTGAATATGTTAGTCAGAAGCCCGATTGGTTAGAAGTCTCCTCTTCAGGTCCGAGTCTCTCCTGTCTGCTGACTGATGACACTTCTTTCTCTGGCTAATGACGCCATATCTTCACCTGAGATACCCAGCACTTTACATTTGCAGTTTGGTCAGCACCACAATTTAATTTCCAGTGTGCAGCACCCAATTTCTTATTTTCTAAATGAGCAGTGAGACATGAAAAAGGACGTAATGGACATCACAGTGGTGGTCAGTTGTTTACAACATGAATCTTTGTCAGAATAAGAAGGTATCTGTGGAGGCTTTTAGGATTTCAGGGACTCCTGCTTGTCTTCATTCTAGTTATCAGTTTTTTTTGGTGATGTTGTGTTTATTTTTTATTCTATTTTCTTTATTCTTTTTTCCCTTCACCAGATTTTTGTTTATACCTTCTCCAGACTTATCTGTCATTGCACTTTTTGTGCTTTAATTATTAGTCATGTTCAACTCCTAGGCATTTTTTCTTCTTTTTTCCCAAAACTCAGTCATCATAGTTTAAGGAATTCCCTTTTGAAGTTTTTAGCTATGTAAAGTTATTAGGATAGTATTCAGAGTTGAAACACAACCTGGTTCAGTTGTTGTGTTTGCTTCTTGTTCCTAAAAGAGGTTTCCTTTTTATTCATCAATCCATCCATTTTCCAACCCGCTGAATCCGAACACAGGGTCACGAGGGTCTGCTGGAGCCAATCCCAGCCAACACAGGGCACAAGGCAGGAACCCATCCAGAGGCAGGGTGCCAACCCACCGCAGGCCACATTCAAACACACCCACACTAGGGTCAATTTAGAATCACCAATCCACCTAACCTGCATGTCTTTGGACTGTGGGAGGAAACTCACGAGACACGGAAGAACATGCAAACTCCACGCAGGGAGGAGCGGAAGCAAACCCGGTCTCCTAACTGCAAGGCAGCAGCGCTACCACTGCGCCACTGTGCCAACCCCCTTTTTATTCATACCACAGAAAAATCACACATTAACATCTAAAAAAATACAGTTCCAGATTACTACAGTAGAGGATGCTATTCATTCCACAGATCATGGCCTACCCTACACACTCTCACTCTTTGATCCTTTTACTCTTTCTTCTTGACATCAGCCTGAGGGGCTTCAATCCTGAGTCAAACCTAACAACATAAGGACTGACGTGTCAAGCAATAATGGGAAAGTGAAGAAGGAGACACACATAGGTTTGAATATGACATGGACACCTCATGTGCAGCACACCGATAGCCATAGTGTTTCAGAAGGTCCTTTGGAGCTCATCTGTCTCAGTTCAATGGGGATGAAACAGAACTGTTTGTGGAATTCATAGAAAATGCTGTCATCCTTCTCTGTCTTTAACGCCACATAACCGATAATAAGACTTTGATAAAGGGTTGTGTTGTAAAAGATAGAATTAGAAGGCCAAACCTCACCTCACTATCCTTCACTGATTGTGATGAGTGTCACTGTCTTGAATATTTAACTCCATCCTACACTCAGCCACAGTCTCTCTTTTGAGACATTTAGAGACATAACCCCTCCAATGTGCCCAGGGTCATTTCTGGATGCCAGGGATATCCTGATCATTTGCCTAAACTACTTTATCTTTCTCCTCTTGTTCCAAAAGAGCAACAGTTCTGCTCCAAGGTCATCAGGTATTGTCAATTGACTAACTTTATAAAGGTGAGTTTCCTCAAGAAACCAGCTCAAGAACCTCATTTTGTTTTCTTCAACCCAAAGTCCCATTCTTAAAGTCAATGCTGTGATTTGTGGCTGTAGCTTATAATGGAGAAGTAGGCTGACCAGCAAATGAATGGCTTCATCTGAGACAGAAGTCCTTGCTGGGTTGTGGGTTAGTCTCATGATCATCCTACCATTACAGGATACTTAGAGGGAGTCACCAAGTCCATAAAACACTTATTGAAAGGATTGGTAGACACCTGTGACCTCTGAAATATTTGTTCAAGGGAAAATACCAGTTGCCTTGTTTTACAGCTAGGTGGAACCCACAATTGTTCTAATAATTTATAATATATCATTTGATAATTTTTAACAGCAATTTCTTTCAGGAATAAAAAAAATATGATTGACTGTTCATTTTGGGGATTTAACATGTATGTGTGCTGTCCAAGTAAACCTTTGGTTACAGACACTTTAAACCTCATTCATTCTTTACTTCTTTTTCAGTCTGTTGAGAGGCCGAACACACGGACATACATTGGATCTCATTTTATCACATGGTTTACTTGTCTGTTACAGTGAAATTGGTGATACTTGCTTTTCTGATCACATGCCTGCTATAACTGAGGCTTCCTTACCCTGCCAAATGGTCGACATTTGTAGGAACACAATAAACTCCACCACTCCCAGCAAGTCCTCCGTGGGATTTAAGGACACTGTGGGGTTTTCCCACCTCAGGTGATCCCTGATTGTCTGGTCATTTTGTTCAATGATTCTTGTAACATTTTATACTCATGGTCAACTGTGTTTAAATGATGCCATTCATTCCCTCAGTCGGGCGTACAGGCGAGCAGAGCATATGTGAAAAAAGGCGAGCTTCAAGTGTCCCTTGATATTTTAAGGGATAATTTATCTGATTATCAGAAAGCTATGAAATCTACTAGGATAAAGTATTTTTTCATATATTTCAAATAATTGTCACAAACCTAGAGCTTAATTTAATAATATAAACACTCCTCTTAACCCGTCTGTTCCTACGTGTCCTGACATGACATCAACAGTCTGTGAGGATTTTCCCTGAGTTTTAGTTCAGTTTAGTGGACTAAAACCCCAGCTAAGATTCATACCGTCGATAGGATAGGATTTATTTATTTTTTTGGTGGGGATCCCAGGAACGCACCCAGCCTTGGCCCAACTCACACACACTCCCTCACAGAAACTATAAAAAATAAACACCTAGTAATAAAACAGAAATAGAAGACTGTATTAAGCAATACTAAACGAAATGTATGCAAACTACAATTATTCCACTCCAGTTCCCTTCTGGCTGATTATACAGTAAACACAAATTCAACAATAACAAATTACTAACAAAAACCACACACAATGAAGTCCATGAAAACGGCAACTGATGAAATTAAATTATGGAGGTAGATAGTTCAGAGAACAGCTCACTGTATGTGAATGTAAAGGTCAGTCCTACCAAATTTCCTGTTGAGATGATGACGTGTGAATGGGATCAGGATCGCTCCTTTCTTGACAGGACGACAACAAATCCTCAGACAGTCCTCATGCAGCAGGAAGACACCAGACAGTCTATACACCCAAACAGGAGACGATCCAGGACAAAAAAAGAATCCACAGGTAGTAAAACGGGAAGGCAAACAGAAAAGACGTCTTCTCTTCTGTAGAACTGACCCCCTTTTAAATCTCACACCACCTCCCTGTCCCCAGCAGCCCCTGAACCCTCAGCAGATGACCAAACCGAGCCACTGAAATAATGTTTCATTCCCCAGTAGCACCGCTACAAATTGTAGACATTACATCCCACATCACACCCTCTGTTAATAACCCTTCTGTCCCTCCTAAATGCTTGGCTGTTATTCACCACTTTGAGTCTGTTTCTCTCCCTGTTTTTGCAGAAGTAATTAGTCACCTTAAATCCACAGCTTCTTATTGTTCCCTCTCATCTTGTTAAATATGTTTTTGAAGTGTTTGGGCCTAGCGTTCTGGACATTAAAAACAGCTGTTTTGAGACTGGTTCATCCCAGCCTACCTTCAGCATGCTGTGGTGCAGCCATTAATAAAAAAAAATCTCAATTTCACAGAATTTTCAAAGTTCAGTCCCATCTGCAAGTTGCATATTCTTTCAAAAATACTGGAGAAGGTTGTTTTTCTACAACTACAAACATTTTTTAAAAGAAAATGGCATTTTGGAAGTATTTCAGTCTGGTATTAAGACACCACAGCACAAAGTAAGCACTTCAAAGGGATCTAAATTCAATTTTATTAATAAGTGACTGTAGGGATAGCGCCATCTTGTTGTTTTTAAACATAACTGTAGCATTTGATACAATTGATCGTGACATCCTTTCCGCCCGTTTTACAGTATGTGGTATTCAAAGAACTGCTTTAGAATGGTTCAGGTCACATCTCACAGGCAGAAGCTTTTCATTCACCTCGGCAATTTCTCCATTTCCTCTGCCCCTCTTACCTGTGGGGTCTCTCAAGGATCTATTCTTGTATTCCTATGAATATTCCATTTGTGTTTATCTTTTTTCTTCTTTCTTAAACTTTGCCTTTTTCAAATTCACTACGTCTCCCTGAACTTTAGTCTTTACCACCACCACCTCACACAAAACAAGCTTATGGATCACAATCTCCAAGATGACATCCATTTCCTAGTAGAATGTGACATGTTTTACTTAATCATAAAGAATGTCAGCAAATGAGAGTACATTTCTTCATTCATTCATTTTCTGTTCTCCACTTTCCAGTCCAGAGATGAAGAGAGTCAAAGCCCGTGTTAAAATTTAGGGTGCAAGACAGAGAAAGAAATCAGGCCAGTCCATGACAGGAGGACTCCCAGTAGCACACACTGACCTGATGCCAGCTGGTTGCACTGGAAAAGTAAAACATACAAACACTGGAGAAACATTTAAACTTTATACACAAAAGGCACATCAGCTAGGAACTGAACCAGAGGCCAAGGGTAGCCGTTCACCTCAACCAAACGTATCATTTACATTCCTAACACGTGAAATTAAAATGAACTGAGCTTCATCATTTTTAAAAGGGTAGTTTATGGAAGAAACCCCTGATGTGGTGAACATGGATACAGAAATCTTTAAAAGTGTGCACCTCATTGAGTGTATAAAAGCCTGGAACTGTTATTTAGAATTTGTTATATCTTGAACATTTAAACACAGTTTTTTGTGGCATTTTCTAAATGCAAAGTACAGCAAACCTCTGAGCCCAGACCTGTCCAGCAGTTAATTTGTTTTGTATCATAAAAATGGCCTTTTGACACTTAAACATTCAGTTTTCACACTTTGCTTAGTTCCAGATGCAGTTTTTGTTCATTCTTCTTTTGCTCCCACAGAGCGCTTTAGTAAACCCACTCTGAGTGTCCTGCCCAGTGCCACAGTGTGGGAAGGGGACACTGTGACCCTGAGGTGTCTGTCTAAGAGTGAAGTGACAGGGATACAAATGACATATGAATTCTATGAAGATGAGACACCTTTGAGTGAAGAAACTCAACAGAATGAGTTCACAGTCGAGTCAGCTCACCAGAACCAAACTGGAAAATATTGGTGTGACGTGAAGGAAAAATGGAAGGAGACTGTGAAGAAACAAAGTGACAGAGTGCAGTTGACTGTAAAAGGTAAGTGAGTAGAAGTCTCCTCTTCAGGTCCGAGTCTCTCTCTGTCTGCTGACTGATGACACTTCCTTCTCTGTGTAATGACGCCATATCTTCACCTGAGGTACCCAGTACTTCACATTGAGGAATTTATTACAGCGCCACACTTTAATGTCCAGCTTGCAGCACTCAGCTTCACATTTTCTAAATGAATAGTGAGACATAAAAAACAATGGAGTGGAGTCACAGTGGTAGTCAGTTGCTTAAAACGTGAATCTTTGTCAGAAAAAGAAGGTATCTGTGGAGGCTTTTAGGATTTGAGGGACTCCTGCTTCATTTCATTGCAGTTATCAGATTAAGTCAGGATGTTGAGTTTTCTAATTTCTTTATTCTTTGCTCTCTTCACCAGATTGTTATTTTTAATTTCTTCAGATGTATCTGTCTTTTTACTCTTTGTCTTTTAATTATTAGACTTTTTTACTCCTCAGCATTTTGTTCTTTAATTCCCAATAACTCGGTCATCATAGTTTGAGGTATCCCTTTCAAAGTTTTCAGCTGTTTAAACATATTAGAGTATTCAGATTTTAAATATGATCTGGTTCAGTTTTGATATTTGCTTCTTTTTCTTATTAGAGGCTTCTTTTTATTCCATACTTCAGAAAAACACACATTAACCTCCAACTAAATGCAGTTCCAGATTTCTCCAGTAGAGGATGCTATATATTTCACTGATTATGGCATACCTCACACACACACACACACTCTTTGATCCTTTTAATATTTCTCACTGTAATCAGCCTGAGGAGCTTTAATTCTGTGAGAATGAGCAGTGAGACCACAAGTGACATAAACAGTGAAATCTTCATTATTAATGGCAGAGTGATGAAGGAGACACACGTAGGATTGAATATGACATGGACATAGAAAATGTGTTTGTATTTTTACACATTTGGTAAGTTTATAGAAGATAAAAATATAAAGATGGCCACACACACATTCACATATAAAGCAACAGAGACACTTGACAGGCTGTGGGTCTGCTTTCAGTCTTTTTATTGGGAAAATCACAGATTATTTTTTAAAATAAATTAAATGAGCACCACATTGTGCCAATAGCTCATCTTCTGCTCCTCCTGACCATGAATTGCATTGCTACTCCAGGAAGTGGAAAATGATTTGCAACTCTAGAAAATAATGTGAGTTTTGTTATTTAATTGAAGATTAATACTTGTTATTTGTCAAGAATCATTATTTGTCTCTTCTGAAAGTATTTGTGTTTGGAAAGTAAAAGAGTGGAATGTTCAGTGATTTAATAACTTTGTAACAGTGCTTATTAGGAAAAACACCATCAAAATAAGATTTAACTTTGCAGTGTGTACTCTCTTCAATATGCATGTGACAGATGCTGCTGGTTTTATATGAAGGCTCATAATAAGCCCCTTAAGAAGTTCTGTCCATTCTCATCTGTCTTTCCTGCCACATAACCAATAATAAGACTTTGTTAAATGGTTCTGTGGTAAAAGGAATAATTGAAAGATCAAACTCATCTCAGTTTCTGCCACTGATTGTGATGAGTGTCGCTGTCTTGAATATTTAACACCATCCTATGCTCAGCCACAGTCTCCCTTTTGAGACACTTTAGAGACATAACCCTCCAGTGTGCCCAGAGCCATGTTGGAGTCCCAGGTTATCCTCTTTATGTGCCTAAACTACTTTATCTTTCTCCTCTTGTTCCTAAAGAACAGCAGTTCTGTTCCAACGTCCTCATGTATTGTCAATTTTCTAACTTTATAAAGGAGAGTTGACTCAAGACACCAACACATGAACCTCAATTTGTCTTTAACCCAAACCTCATTCTTGTAATCACTGTCCAGATTTGTGTAGTTAACTAATAATTGAGAAGTAGGTTGACCATATAATGTTGTGGCCACCTTACTGGTTTGTTAGGTATAAAAGAATGAGTCTCAACACACTGGAAAGGTTTGGGGCAGCCACCTGTATATTGTCCTTGCCTGCTAAAGATTAAAAGAAAACACATACAGTAGATGTTCTTTGGTTGAGTTCCCAAAATGAACTTAGCTGATCTGTCAAGATGGAGGTTTTATATGTTGGAAGTGATGTCATTAGACCAGAACAGGAAGTGACGTCAGTCTGGCGCCAGAATAGGAAGTGATGTTAAATCAGGCAGGTTTTCCTGTATTTGGTCTGCAGAGAAAACAGAAAAAGGTTTAGATCACCCGCTACTCCCTGACCTGTCGGGTAGTCATCTCCACTAGTCGCATGTGTGTGACATTGGTTAGTGTCAAGATCATCCCACCATCACAGGATACTAGTTAGAAGAAATCACCATGTGCATAGAATGCATGTTGAAATGATTGGCAGACACCCATGACCCCTGAAATATTTGTGCAATGGAAAATAGCAGGTGCTGCTGGGATGGAACCCACATTGATCCTCCTTTATCCAAGGTTCTCTATCTAATGGAGTACCATTATAGTTATCCAAAATAGACTTTTCCTCAGTTATTACGGCACATTTGCTTGTCTCCATTTTCAATATGCTTATCTCTACCCAGAAGGTGCACCATCTATTTATTTGATTTTTGAAGAATTCATCGTTTCATTACTTCATTATTGTGTTCAGACAGGTGGTCCACAGGCTCAGTCGCTCGGACGTCAGCCTCCTCCGTTTATGGGCTGCCAGCTTTTTCTGATCTTTCCCGGTATGAAGTTCTCCCACATTGTTTTTCTGCATTTTGCTCCTTCACCTGTTATTAATGATTTTAAGGTTGTTATTAATGGGCTTCTTTTCTGTTTCTTTGTGTTTTCAGCTTTGCCTGGTGCTATTAAACAAGGTAGGTGGTGAGGGGTCTTGTTTTTGCCTTCTTTGTTTTATTTTTATCAGTGCAGATTGAGGAGGGCTAAAACCTTTTATTTCTTTCTTCTTTGGCGTTCCTCATTTGTCAGTCAGTGTGGTGGGCACTAGAGGGGGTCCTGTATTTACCAGGATGTTTTATGGATGGAGTCATGTGAGCAACAGCTGGGGTATGTTTGGCTGGCATGTGTGTATGTGTGTGTGTGTGTGTGTGCGTATGAGTGTGTGAGGATGGGGTTATGGTGGCAGCCATGTTTTTCCACTTTCAAATCTTTTTCCCCTCACACACATCTTCTTTGTTTATCTCTTGTCAATGTTAAACTTGAATACTGTTAATGAACTTGGAGATAAAGGAACACTCCATCCAAAAATGATTTTATTTTATATATTACTAACCCCATGAGGTTTATAATGATGGCTGATAAAGTGACTAATTCTGGAAAACAGCAAACAATGTGAAAAACATCCATGGAAAAAAGGAAAAAGATTTTAATTTGTTGCATAATCCACATATCTATTATCCAATAATGTGTTTAAAATGTGAAAAATGCATGCTAATTGTTGTTTGCTAAAATATTATCAATACTTCTGAAAAACTCGGCATACAATATAAACAGAAAAGGCACATTCCCATAATAAAGTGGTTTTGAATTGAAGATCTATTTATGTGTCCATTTAAAATGCATTTATCCAAAGCTGAGTGAGTGATTCTCCTCTAGATGTTATTTAGGCTTTCCAAAAGAAAATAATTTCTAAAGGATTCGCAAATGTTCTAGGACTACCGTATGTGCGTAGACTTTACTTAAACTTAATAATCCAAGGAGGCTCAACCACACAGCTTATTAGTTGAATAAAGTTGAAAATATTATGCAGCTGAAGGTTTTAATATGTTTAATAGTGTATGCATATGCCAAGTACCCACACACAAAGTTATTTAGAAAGGTATTAAAATAGTTATAATCATCAGACTGTTAATTTTTAAAACATTGATAAGAAGGAAAGTTTGCTTTTATGATGTTGGATTTGTGACAGGTTTGCCAGTTTATTGAAAAACAGCCCACCGTAAATCAGCTTCCTTAACCAAAAAACAACCTTCACCCGTCAGTTTGCTAATTCTCTTTAATCTTCTTTCTGACTGCGTAAAGGTGAGCGGATCACGAGGAATGATTTGCAACTTTGCGCCACACGGGGTGTTCCCTTATGCAAATATCCTTAACTTTTATATAAATTTTAAATTCTGTGCCTAGAATTAAACTCAGAAAATGTAAAGATTTTCATGCATCATACTGTATATGGCAAACTCACAGGCACATTCATTAAAAGTGATATTGTTAAAATTAAATTAAAGTAACTTTATCGCTTAAAAAATTGTAGTCATTTGTATCTTTCAGTTTGTTAGTCACAATGTTTTAATTCAGCTGTTGTGTGAATTTATGGCATCACACCAATTACTTATAAAATACTGTGACACATTTAAACAATTAATTGATATTGAGAGTTCATTTTTAAATGTACATTTACATGCATTTATCTGTTTAGAAGCATTATTTTAACCCTTTATTGTATTACAGTTCTTTTTGTCTATATTAATATATTGTTAATATATCATATTTTTATGTGAATTTATTACATTATGTATTCTTTAGGTGGGTCGTCCAAACTGGAGTTTTCTGGTGTGTGTTTATTACGCTCTACTGTACATGTTCACTACTATCATTTCCACATGTTACATAGTTTTGTGGCATTCGTAAGCTGCTTGAGAATATACGTTCAAAATTCATATTTATCAAATCTAAGTCAGCCATCCTTAGACAGAAGAACAAGCAAGAAATTAGTTTTGGCCAAATGGCTCCCTCCATGTGAGCTTCACTGTCTAAAATGAACATGCGCTGTCATGGTGGGTAACTGCCCAGCAGTAAACTGAACTTGATAAGTTCCTGATGTACACCCACCTCCACTGTCCATAACTACGACACTAGAAATACTAAATATGATTGTTTTTTAAATTTGTCTCAGAATTATGCGGAATTGCTAGTCAGTTTATTTTCCATGATTAGTTTAATATACTTTTTATTAAATAGGATTTTGCTTAATGTGTATAAATGTTATTGATTGCTTATTTTCTACAACCCTAAATCAAAAAAGTATGGAAAATGCCAAAAAAATAACACAGTGATTCTTCCTGCATTTTAAGCCTGCAGCACATTCCAAAAAAAATTTGAGTCGGTAAAACATTCAGCACTTTGTAATGTCGCCATTCCTTCTCACAACACTTTAAAGAGGTTTTGGCACTGAGGATACCAAGTCCTGAAGTATTTCAGGTGTTATTCCATCCCATTCTTCCTGTAAACACGTCTTAAGGTGTATAACAGTATGGGGTCATCATTGTCATATTTTTCGTTTCAAAAATTCTCCACACATTCTCTGTTGGGGAAAGGTGAAGACTGCAAGCAGGCCAGTCCAGTACTGAACTCTTTTCTTCCACAGTCATGTCTTTGTAATGTGTGCAGAATGTGGTGTTGCATTGTCTTATTGAAAAAAATGCTTCAATGTCCCGGGAAAGGATGTCATCTTGAGGGCAGCAAATCTTTCTTTAAAATTTCAATGTCCTTTTTTGCATTAATGGCACCACGCCGCAGTATAAATTTTCTTTGCCATGGGCACTCAACATAACTCCATACTATGACAGACCCTGGCTTTAGGACTTGTTGCTGATAACAGTCTGGATGGTCCTTTTTGCGTTTGGTTCGGAGCACATGGTATCCACTTCTTCCAAAAAAGACTTGGAATACTGATTCATCGGACCACAATACACATTTGTTTCCACTATGTGATGGTCCATCCCAGATGCCTCTGAGCTGAGAGAAGTTAGAGCCACTTTTGGTTATGATTAAATAACGCTTCTTTTTGCACAGTGAAGTTTTATGAGGTATTTGTGAATGTAACTCCATATTGTAGAGCTTGACAGAGGTTTGCCAAAGTAATCAGGCCCTGACCATGTGGTTATATCAGCTTTTGAGGAGTGACGGTTCTTGATGCAGTGCCATCTGAGCGATCACAGATAACGGATGTTCAGCTTAGGCTTCCTCCCTTGTCCTTTGGGAAAATGACATGATCAGATTTGTTAGGTTGTCTATCTGATGAACCATTCAATTTTAGCTGACTCCCTATATACTGTATGTTCTTATCTTGAAATCAAAATCAAACACTTTCCTTTCTGTTAACACAAAATTAAACATATAATTGTTTCTGAAAACCATTGCAATGAACTTCCCTACTTAATTTTTCACTTGTCACTAATGTTTCAAAATTCTGAGGTGAAATCATTTATATATAATCAATTTTATGTTTTGGATTTGTACAAATAAATCATTACCATAAGCGAACTATGATACTTAACGTGATGATAGAAGTCTCAAAATCAACCGGAATGTTCAAGCAAATTATAGAAAAAAACTGAATCTAAATCTGTTAAGTTCTTCTCTTGTGAAAGCGGACAGACAGACAGGCAGATGTTGGATTTTTATATGGAGAGAGAGATGGATTATTAGACCAATGATACTTAATACCTGGGAAAAAGTTTAAACATGAGTGTGTCAGACTGGTTGCCACTGTATGGGAAACTTCTTCTTCTGTTTGTTTGCATTTTAGATGCCTTTGTGGCCCAGATGATCACTGGCAGCGTTTCTCTTTATATTCTGCCTTGTAAATAACATAAGTGCAGCAGTTTTTTTGTTAGACTTTATATTTTAGGGTTACTACCTTTTCATTTTTTAACCCAATAAAGCTGATGAAGTATTCCTGTCTTCATATTTATTTCAGTAATTTTAATACATTACAATGTTCTATTGCTTTCTCCTATTTTTTCTGAAGTCTTGCTGCCTGATCCCTTAGTCTTTTAACTGCACGTCGCTATGTAAAGCCAATAGTGAAGAAGATGCCGCACAGCTCCATAACTACAATTGGAAAATTAATCGTTACATATGTGGTAAAACTGTACTTGTAACAACCCTACTGAAGGGGAACTTGGTGGTGGGGACTCTCTAACAGTTGTCATGTATGTTTAGTGTCATTGTCTGGTTCTAACTTTTCATAATTACAGTAAACAGTAAAGAATCTGAATAGGAATTAGAAACCTATGGCTTATTTGGAAAGGGGCACCTGACTTGGGGGGCATTCATGCTAAATGGGTGGGTCTGACTATACCTAAAAGGTGAAGGTGCAGTAGTAGGAAAATGAGAAGAAGGTGAGGAAGGCAAGAGGACTTGGCAACATGGAATATTCTTTTACTTTTTTATGGAAAATCTGGGAGAGGGTCTGACATGCCTGTGTGAGGAGGTGGTGGGAGATTTTTTGGCAGGCTATTTATCGTCATGAAGCAGGTCACCTGCTCCACGATTTGGAAGGTACTGTTCTGAGGTGGCCTTAGCCATTGCATCACCTTCCTCCACAGAGCAGAAACTTACTGCAGTGTTGATCGCTCAGGGTCAAAAAGGCAATTTTATTTTCTTCACCTACTGGTCTGGGGAGGGCCCACAATTAACTGAGGCCTTAGTTTTTAGTGGGGGCGACTCTCCCTCTGAGGGGCATAAAAACCCCCATTTGCTTTCCCTATGGGGAACCCCCAATCCTGTACCCCCTCCTAAAACCCCTACTGGTGTTTCTATGTTCACCTGGTTATGTATTTTGGGGACCCCGGAGCCTGTACCGGTCTTTCCCGAACTAGGGGAAAAACCCCCCCCCCGGGAAACTAAAGGCCAAACGGTATTTTTCCCCCCTTTAGACATCAGGTCCGGGTTCCCCTTTTTCTTCTGGGAAATTTCCATCCTGCCAACTCCCCATTGTAATAAAATTACCAGGAAACATAAAAAAGGTTGGGGGAAAACCAAATTTGTATATTTTTTCCCTGGTTTAAAATGGTAAAAAAAAGATGATGTTATATGTCCCCTATCCTGGGGACATCTATTGGCCCCGGAAAGGGAAGGGCCCATTTGGGGGAAAAAAAGGGGTGGGGGATTTCCGTAGATGGTCTGAAAAGGGTTGAGAGAAAAAAGGGTGTCTTCGGCCACCAATTTAAGGGGAAACTACCATTTTTCGGGCCCTTTTAGTTGCCTTCCATGCGCCGGGGGGCCTTTTCATCTCTCTGTTTTTTTTTAAGACCCTTTTTTTCCCGAATTTCTTTTGACTTTGCTTTTTTTTAAAAAAATGTCTTAATTTGAAAAATTTTGGTCAACCTATTTATTTTTAAAGTTTTTTCAATAAGTTTTTAAGTTATTTAGATTACCAAATTGTAGAAGCTGAAGGTTTTATCCTTGTTGGCCCACAGGAGGCGGAAAGCGGGAAAGTTTTCTATGGCTCATTTGATTAACTTCCCAGTCTGTGGCAACAATGAAAGACATTTGACAGATCAGGTGTTCTTTTAAAAAAAGATTAAAATGATCTGCAGTGTCCCTTTTTGTACGGGAAATTATAATGGAGGACGGGAAAGGAAAAACAGAATCTTCAGGAATGAGATTTTCAAAAAGACATCACAGAGCATCCCTGGTGACTGTTAGCCCCCCTCAGAATATCATATTTTAGAGTTTTCCGGGATTTTAAAAAATACCCATTGTGGTTTTGGGCCCGACTTGGGTTCACACCCAAAACCCCCCCAGGGCCATTTGATGGGCTCCCTGCAGCGTGGGGGTTGCTCCTGATGCCAGTGGGGAAATCATGGACTATGGAATTTCCCTTACAAACCTGCGGGAAAAACCCCCCGGGGGCCAACAGAGGGGGGCTGCGGGGAGGCATAGGGGAATAATTTGCCCCTAAAAACCCGGAGGGGTACGTTGGGGGCAAAGCAGGGGGCGTATTTTGGGGTAAAAAAAGGACTTGTACCGGGCCCGGTCAGGGAAATAAAAAAGGGTTTTTGTGGCGGGCCCCCCAAGAGGGCGAGCTGAGGGGGGGTGGTGGGGGAAAAAATTCGCCAAGGGGGGAGTTTATGGTGATTACTGTTATTGTATTGAATGAGTATTGTGGAGGAGAGGGTGCTTTCCCTGTCCCGTGAGAATAAAGTCAACTTTTGGG
The DNA here is from genome assembly GCF_016835505.1 of Polypterus senegalus. Taxonomy (NCBI): domain Eukaryota; kingdom Metazoa; phylum Chordata; class Cladistia; order Polypteriformes; family Polypteridae; genus Polypterus; species Polypterus senegalus. Next base: position 105,636 of record NW_024378416.1, read on the forward strand.
TTTTTCCGGTTTTCTGGAGTCTTGAACGGGGGTTCCCAAGGGGCGAAAAAGCCCCCCTATCTTCACACCATTTAATAAAAGATTTTAACATTACCAGCCAATCACAATAAAAAAGGGAAAGACTACACCCGGGTTACCCGGGATAAAAAATTTCATTTTTTAACAAAAGGGAGGGAAAATCCCAAACACACAAAATACAGAGCAGCCATTTAAATAGTTGTACATTTTTGTGATGAGGAGGAATGAGAACTCCCTTTGAAAAAGAAACATAAAAACATGGGGGGAAAGGGAAAACCCAGCATGGTCAGCAGTAAAAATGGGTGTAATTTGGGAGCTTCCTTGTAAGTGGGGAAAGAGCTGAGGACTGAAGGTCAAAGGGATGTGGTGGGCAACCACAGGCCTCAAGTTCTGCACCCTTTTTTTAAAACCCAGGGGGTCTTTGATCTTTTTTTTTTCCCAAAATGAAAGGGTTAAAGTAAGTTCATATTGTTTTATAGTTAATGAAGCAGAATTGTTACTTGGATTAAATTAAATAAAAATACAGAAACAGTACAGTTGTAATAACTGTTAAACCATAAATATTTTCCTTGATTAAGCCTGACTGCTGGTGCCACACAAATTACCCACCATTGAAGAATAATTAAAAAAAGTTAAAGATCTTTTTTTTTTAAGAGATTCAAGTTTTGTACAAATTTATTAAACAAAACTTCCTTTATAAGGGGTGTCACTTGCTGCTAAAGGAAAAAAAGGCAGAAGGAAAAAAGGGAGCCAAGTAGACCAAAATGGACAAGAAAAAAAAACTAAAATTTAAAAAATACAGGAAAAATAAACTAGAAAGCCCTCAAATGCTCTGAAACCCCAGAACCCCAAACATTAAAAAAAAAGTCTCACTCTTTTTTTTTAAAAGGAACCCAAAAAAGCGACCCCCACAAATTTTTTAACTGCAGAAGTCTTGTAGAATATCAAATTTGGATGATACGGATTGAGATTGTCTGACTGTTTTATCTTTTTAAATGTGATCCCAAATGTTCCCCCACCCCCGGGGTCAAAAGAAAATGATGCCCAACGACAAGAAAATGGGCCTTTTTTGGGAAAAGGGTTAATACAGGAAAAAAAAAAGATGAAAAAATGAAACAACTAATTCAACATTTGGGAAAAAATGAAAAAAAAGGATACTAAAGGGGTTTAAAATTTTTAATTCCCCATAGTGAGAAGTCAAAAAAATACCTTTTTTTGGGTTAATTAAAAGATTACAATATGGTTTTTCAAGGCAACTCAGGCCATTTTCTTCGGGAAAAGTTTGGTTTTGGAATTTTTTAAAAAACCAAAAAAAGGTGCCATTCTGTTTTTTCAAAAATTAAATTACCAAAAAAAAAATTAAGACAGGCTGATATCAGAATTAAAAATAAGAAAAGGGAAAAGATAAAAAAAAAAGGTCCATTGCAACACACTACTACTAAAAATCAGAGTATAAAAAAGTTTAGTTAGTTAGTTATCCCTTTTTAAAAAAATTTAAATTTAAATTTAAACTTCCCCATACAAAACCAACAGCTGCCTTTTAAATTTTTTAACTTGTTTTTGTTTTTAAAGGTTGCCTTGAATAAAGACAACAATACAATAAAAAAAAAGGGCCCATTTAAAATACTACTTGGTGGTTCAAAAGTTTTGAATATTTCCCAGATATTTCCTAAACCCTTCCACTTTTTATTCTTTTTTGTGTTACTTCTGACAGTCTGTTTTTTGGTTTTTAAAAGATGCTGTTGTTTTGTGGCTGAATTGTGACAAAGGGGGCCGAAAAACCCATGGCCTGCTAGCCCCAAAACAGGGTACACTCAGTGGGGGTTTAAACTCAGCTCTTTAACTTACGGGTTATTTCATCAAAGGGAGTTTATCATTGTCTCAGAAACAAAAAATTGGCCAACATTTTATATTTTATAAAATACCCTTTCATGCAAAAAGTTAAATTAGATTAACAATTTAAAAAATTTTGGGGAAAGAAAATTGTGTTTGCAAGGGCTATGTTTTTAAAACTTGGAAATTAAATTACCCACCCTTGTTTTATAACCCTGCTATACCCAAAAAGGGGGGGTAAAGGGGGTCTGGGGACCAATTTCCCCAGCCAGCACAGGCCCCAAGGCAGGAACAAACCCCGGCGGGATCCCAAACCCCCAAGGTCAAAAAAAAACCAATTTTATTGGTTTTAATTTGGGATTACAAATGCCAACTTTCAATGACGCTCGGGCCCCCCTTTTCTAAAGGCAAATGTATTAAAAGGTGGGTACTGGCATCTGAGGGAATAATGAACATTTACTGCCTATAACATTTTGGGGCCATTTTAAAAATTTAAAGGGGCCCAGCCATTTTCCGCCAAAAAACCAACCACCACACACAGCATCATTATTTTAAAAGAACTTTTCACAATAAATGAATCCGGGTTAACCCAAAGACCCACAATGTTTTTTGTCTCATCTTCGCCACAGGTGATTTTGCGTTAATGCTGTCACTGCTCCCCCATTAACAAAAGCAATTTCATTCTTATCAGGTGCCCTTATTGCAATATGAGTACAGTAATGAATTTTGTTTTGTTGGGAAAACCAGAAAATTAAGATAATTTCTTTTTATTTTCCTGCTTTAACGAAAAGGAAAGTATTTCAATCGCCCAAAGATCTATAAAGATTTTTTTAAAACTTCCGGTTTTAGACCTCCCTTTCAAAAACCTTTTTAGGAATTTGTCTGTGTGTGTGTCTGTCTGTCTGTGGGGCCCGGTTAAACCCGGATAACTTGGGGACTTTTCAGTTGGGTAAACCCAAAATTTGAAAAAGTTTTGGGGTAGAAAACATAGATTTCTATCAAATTTTTGGTTTTTTGTTATTAAGGGAAGCAAGAGTTTGTTTTTCCCCTTTTTATTTTTTATAATAATTGTTTAATATTTAAATTTGACTTGATATTTTTTTTGGGAGGTTCTTTTATACCATAATAAAAAAAAAATATAAGCATTGTTTTGGGAAAGTTTACCCCTTCAAATACCCACCCCTTATTTGGGGTATAAGGAAATTTTGGGGAGACCACATCTGTTTTTTTATATTACAAAAACACATTATCTGTTCTTATGTACACCCACACGAAAACCTTTTTGGGCTGGTAAAATTTTAAAAGCAACAGGCTTTACAGATATGGGGCCTATGATAAGGGGTGCAAACCCCAAAAATTTGGGTAAGAACTTTTCCACGTTAAAATTTGGGGCGGGGTATAAAAACCCACATTTTGGCAAAAACCCGCATTTTTCCACGGGTCCCTGTTGGCCTTTTTAAAGCAAATTTCCCTCCCCCGGGTTTTGCAAACTGGGGGCCCAAAGGAAAAAGGGTTGGCTGTTCTTGTGTTTTTAAACCATTTTTTTTTCAGGGAGCGGTTTTTAAAAAATACACAGAAACAAACCCATATTTTTTTATTAGTGTAATGCACCCTGGGGGGGTAAAATTTCGTAAAAATATAATTTAGGGAACAGCCATAGTTTTCCCAAATACCATAACTGTTTTTTGGCTTGTTCCCTCCCTTTTCTTCTTCTTCTTCTTTCAGCTCCTCCCTTTTGGGAGTTCCCACAGGGGGGATCATTTTTTTCCATTATTACTCTACTGCACGACTGGAGTATTTATATCACTGTATCTGAGTGTGAATCACGGCAGCAGTTGTTTAAAAGAAAATTATTGGTATACAGTTTTAAAGGACACGCTACCTCAGCCACCCAAAATTTTTTAAAACCTTTTCCCTTTCGGGGAATCTAAAGGGTTCAGAAACAGTTTAATCCCAAGAACTTTGTTTCCAATCAATTCTCCTTGAACGGTTTGTACTTAGGGGGCAATCCCCCCCCACTGTAAATTTTACTAAAAAGTTATAATTTTCCCAACCTGGGCCACTTTAAAAAGGGGCCGATTTAATTTTAATTACATATCTTTTTTAATGAAATGCAGCAAAATATTTTTTAAATTATACAAATAAAATTTAACTTCTTTTAAAATTAACCCTTATTCTTCACTGGGAGTGTAAGGGACAGAATAATTAAACATGTACTCCCGGGGATTTTTCCCAATGTTTTTTAAACCTTTTTGAAAAATGGCAAAACACAGATGGCAATTTTATTACAGAGCTGATTGTGTGGAATCCAAGTTCCCCGGGGAAAAAAAAGGAAACCTTTAAAGGTGACCCTAATATATTTGTTTTATAAAAAGAAAGAAAATAACAACACAGCTAAAAAGGGCGAAATTTTTGAAAAAAGCTTGTCATGACCCACGGGGGCTCATAAAACACATTTTTAATAAGGGCCCGGGCCCTTTACCCTTTAAAAATGACATCGCAAAAATCTCAGTACTTTGGTTATTCAGGGGCTGTAATATCACAAATGAAATGGACCCTGTGTCCAGTTGGGGGAAAGAGCCTTTTGAAGCAAGTAGTGTTTCACACAAAAAATTTTTAAAAATAATACAAAACAAAGATTTAACATGCTACTTTAATTACGATGTAATTTGAGAAACTGGGGTTTAATTTTAAAAGATTTTGGATGAAGTTTATAATGTTCTACTAAAAACAAAAAACCCGTGATTAAAGTGGAAAATTCGGGGTGGATTAAATTTCAGGGTTTTTTTCCCCTTGCCTTTTTTCTGTAAATTTAAAAACTTTAATAACACCCAGACAGTGGGCTTACAACCTTTCTTTTCCCCGGCAACCCTTTTATATGTGACTTCCCTTTTTTTCGGGACTTGGGGGAGGAATGTGGCTTTCAAGTTTTTCCCAAACGCTTTACCCCGGTCCCAATTTATTTTTTTGTTATACCCCCGGGTTTTTTTGAATGAATATGTTTTCCTTTTCCTCCATTTTTTTTTGCTGGGAAAATTTTTATTTCCCCGTGCTTTTCCCTTTTCCCTTTTTACAGAAGGCTGCTTTTAAAGGGGTTTTATTGATTTGCATATTCAAATAGGCGTAATTCTGGGAGGATTTGGGGCGGAAAAAAAGGTTTGGCGTTTTGTTTTTTCCCCTGATCCCCGGGGTTTATGTAAACGGGAAAAACGGGAAGTTGGGGACACAGACCCCCACCCGGATTTTTTTGCGTGCAATTTGGGGGTTTTTTCCACGCCCCTGTTATAGTCGATTTCTACGCCCGGGGGGTTTTCATGGTCCCCCGAAGCTTTGGGATATTCCCCGACCTGTCAGCCAGTTCACTTTAAAAAAGGAAAAACAGGTAGTGGGGTATAAAGAAAATAAAACGCCTTTGTGGAAGGAGCAGGGAAGGAAAAAAAGCGACACCAGGGGTCATCACCCCTGGGGGCTGCAGGAACCAAGTCCAGGGTTTGGGTTCGGGGCGGGGTGGGGGTCTGCTGTTGTTCTGGTAGGGCAAATTTTGAAAAGGGTTTTTTTCAACCTTTTGGCTTCCATTTAAATTTTTTGGACATAATTTCTTATTTTTTAAACCCCAAAAGGGCACCTAATTTGTTTAAAACCCCAAATTTTTTTGGGTTTTAATTTTTTGGAATTAAGAATTGGTTTTGGCGGTACCTTTTTTGTTACCTTTTTTTAATAAACATTCCTTTTATTTTTTAAAGGTTCCTTAACCCCCGGGCCCCTCTCAAACCCAGAACTATTTGATGTCCCCGGAAAAAGGAAGGCACCCAAAGGCGGAACCGGGGGCATCACAAGGGCAAACACAGAAAAAAAATTTACTAGATTAGGGTTTCTAAATATTGAGCTGCCTTTTAATTTTCATAATGTTCTTTTAAACCCCGGAAGAGTTTATACTGGGGAAAAAAATAAAAAAAGAACAGGGAAAATGAAGATATTTTATTTCTCTTGCAAAAAATGCTTGGGAAACATAACCCTCATTGGAATTTTCTTTTATATTTTTTTATTTTTTAGTTTTAAAAATCCGTTTTTTATGTCCACTGATTCCAAAACACAGCACTTGATTATAGGATTGTGACTGAACCAGTTAGAATAAAAAAAAGAAAACAGCCCCGGAAGGGTGCCAGCCCAAACACAGGGCACACTTACACACATTCACTCTGCTTGAACCAATTTAAATCCCCTTAACCCAAAGACACACAAAAACACAAACCATTTGGGCAGTTTTGCAGAGAAACCTGAGTGGGATTTGGGTTTCAGGGAGTAGCACTAGGCAGGGGTCCATCTTTTAAAAGTATTTTTTTAACCCCCGAAAGAAAGGAAAAAGGGGGGGCTTATTTGAAAATTTTTAAAGCTACTCTTTCACCAAAAAGGGCATTTCCCGTAAACCCCAAAAAATAAAATCTGAAATTGTTAATTTTTTATATCTAAGGTGTTTCTTCACCTTTTAAGAAATGCAGCATGGGTCTCAAATTTTGCCTCCCCGGTTTGGGATAGTCACAGTTTTTTGTTTTCAAAAACTTTTTTTAATACCAGTGTCAAAATATTGGAAAATTTTTTTATTAAAGGGGGTTTTAAAAATAAAAAAAATCGGATTTAGTACCATAAAAATTAAGGCATATCCTTTAGAAAAAGGAATATGCAGAAGTAAAAAACCCTTGGCCCGTAGCTGTCACAGTGGAGGACTGGGGTAAATTTAACCAAACGTATTCCTCTCCTTTTGAAACTGCAGTAGAGTCAGGCCAAAAACATGGAACATCAACAGATCTCTTCAATTTTTCTATCTCACCTCCCGCTTCCTTCTTTTTTTTCCCGGCCTGAACTGCCCGTTTATGTCTTCAAACCCAGTATGGAGGTAAAAAAGGGTTTTTCCCGTTTACACTGGCCCTTTTAAAACTAGGGGCTGCTTTTTCCTTGGCTTTTCGGGGGTCCTTCTGGTGTTTTGAGCTCATCTTTTCTTTTGTTTCCTTTTTTTTACCTTTAACTTTTTGGGATTCAAGTCAAAAATCTGCCTGTCCCTTTACTTTAAAAATTTTATTTTTTGTTCCACCCAAAACCGGGGGTTGGGGTGGTACCCCTCCAAAGGGGTTTTTCCCGCTTCCCCTGTTTTGGGTGGGATTTCTTTTCCCGCAAACCCCTTTTTACCTTTGCCGGAAATGATTAGGGAAAGGGGTGGATGGGTTTCCAGTTGTAGGTGTATTTTGATCACATTTTCTGACACATTGGTGTCCCTTTATTCTTTTTTGGGCTTTGTTTCCGTTTGCTTATTTTTTTTTATAATTTTGTCACCATGTAAATTTAAATTGATGATGAAATTAGCCCACACTGTAGTTATTTGTTGAAGGCCTTTTTTTACTGTTTTTCAGATTCACAAGAAAACACCATCATATATATAAAAAGGCTGAAAAACATATTTGTATCTTCTTGTAAAAAAAAACAAAAAAGGGGATTTTTTTGAATTGGAAAAAAGCTGGGGGGAGAGAGTAAAAGAGCAAGTGTCACCTTCCCTCCTCCCCCATCTGCCTTTGGCCCCCTGACATTTTTAAACCAAGGGTTTCCCCCCCACATTGTCTATGAATTACCCGTACTTTAGGACACCATCCGCCCCTGAATTTTACAAATTTTTTTATTTACTGTTCTATAACAGTTGCAGAATTTAAATTTTTTCAGAAAATCCAAATTTTCAGATTTAATTTAAGAGACCAAAAATGTTTCCCCCAATTGGTTTTAATCTTTTAAATTTAGAATTTATTTTAAAAGAAAAAAAACATTCATAGATAATTATCAAATAGTGAGATTCTGTCTAGGGTTTAAATTTTGGGAAAAATTTAATTGCATCTTAAAATTTTCCTTTTAAACCATTCCATCTGTCCTTCAATGATCGAACCTTAAAAAAAAAAAAAAATTAAACCTTCTTGAATTTAAAAAAAAAATGCTAATTTCTTTTTAAAAAAATTTAAACCCTTTTTTTAAAATATTACCTTAGGGGGAAAATCTAAAAACAAAGCAACTTCTGGTTTTTTTTTTTTCCCTTTAAAGATAAAGAAACAAAAATCAATCTAATAATTATGGTCTTTTTTGGTTTTTAAAAAAGGGATTAAGGGAAAGGGCAAAATCACACCAATGGGAAAACCCGGGTGAAAATCAAAAGGGCAGGGAATAAATGGTAAGGGAAAATTTTATTATTTCCCTTTTATTCACTGTCAGTCTCTAATTTACCAAGGCCAAAAAGGAAAAAAATTGCAAAAACCAGCACCTACCCATTACTTTTACTACTGCCCTTTGGGGTTTACTAATTTTTGAACATTGGAACAACTTCCGTTGTGCTGGGACATAATGTTTTTCAAAGCACCCCCATGTCAGCCCCATTTTGATATCACAGTTTCAATTACGATCTTAGTTTTAAGGATGTTTCAAACTTTTCTTTTATTGTTTTTTAAAACCCCTGATATTGTTAGGGCCCCATAAGTGGGTGTGTGATTTTGGGGGTTTCACAATTAAATTTTACAAAAATTGTGAATTTTGCTTCTAGTATTGCTTAAAAATTTTTAGAGCAGGAAGAAAAAAAATTATATAAAAATTTTTTAAAAAGATTTAAAAAAGTCAAAAAAGGAAACCAATTTCCGTTTAAAGTTATTCTGTATTAATGTTAATATTTTAATTTTTCTTCAGATTTTTCAGTATAAATTTTTTTATAGTATTTTATTAAAAAAAAACCGGGAATTCCAAAAAATTGGGACACTGTGTAAAATTTAAATAAAAAAAGAAAAGGGGAATTTATTTGCAAATCTCAGAAATCCGATTTTATTTAAAAAAAGAAAAGAAAACTTATCGGGAAAAGGGGATATTTTATTTTTTCAAAAAAATATTTCATTTTGAATTTTAAGGCAACACCTCTCAAAAAAAAAACCGGGGGTAAAAGCTAACATTACCGTTTTTCGCTTTTTTTTTTTTTATTTTTTTTTATTTTTTCATATTTTTTAATTTTTTAATTTATTGTTTTGTACCCAAATGCTGCTGGGAAAATTTAATTTCCCCTTGGGGGTTTAAAAAAAGATTTATCTATCTATCTATCACCCATCTATCTATTTTCACAATTATTTCATCTATCTATTTCATCAGGCTAGAAAATAAGGGAAAAAAAAAAAAAACAACTGGAGAAATTTTACAAAAAAATTTAAATTTGGGAAAAAAGGGCAGTAACATGATTGGGTTTAAAAAAGCATTTACAGTTCCTAGAAAAGATAAAGAGTTTCCAATTTTAAAAATCTTTGGAAAAATTTTAACAATTTGTTTAAAACCTCAAAATAAAATTGCAAGGAAATTTTAGTATCTCATTATCTGCAGTTCATGAAACACAGAACAGAAACCACAGAGGGATTGAAAGAAACGTCAGCATTTTTTATTTAAATTTCATCATTAGTCTACAAAACAACACTTGTAACTTTGTTAAAAAAAGGAAAACAAGACAGTTAAAAAAAGACTTCTAAATTAAACTTAAATTTAAAACCCCCAAGGGAAAATGTTAAAAAATTTTTTCCCAACATATTATATCAAAATTATGAATTTAAGTTATGGGGTTTAGCTAAACACACCCCCTTTGGGAAAAAAGTAGAATTCCAAAATTCATCATCGGGGTCAATTTTCATATCTCTTGGGTTTGTCATCCGGGAATTTTTAATTAAATTTTTAACCCCGGGGCAAGTCATTGTTATTTGGGAATTTAAACATTTGCTAAAAACCCGGGGAATAAATAAGCAGTTCCCAAAATAATTTTTTTTCTGAGGTGGTTTGGGCCCCATTTTCCCAGCTTTTTAGATTCATTAAATTTTCCCCTTTCCTTACAAATAAGAAAACATTGCTTTTTGCCAATTTTACTGTAGAAGGTTAAAAGTTTTAAATTTGGAAAAAAAAGCCCCCGGATTTTAATTTCACCCGAGCCCATTTTTAGCGTTTTTGGGGAAACAGCTTTTTTTCCCTCTTTTAAATACTTAATGCAGAATGCAGAATGCCCCTCCCTGTAGCCAAACCCTTTACTGTGGATGTAATGGTTCTTTTAAACCTCTTCCAATTTTCTTTCAGTAGTTTCAGGATTTCCCTTACCCTTTCTTTGCTGGGGGGGCATTTTCAAAACATAAAAATTTTAAATTTTGGAAACCACAACCACCAAATTTCCCGATCCCCCCTAAACTTGGGAAATTCAGATTACTTCTGTCACTTTTTAAAAATATCTGAAATTCATGCCAAATTTTTTTTAGTTTTCTGGTTAAAATCTCATGTTTCTCTCTTTCTTTAGAGCTACAGTTCTTATTTTCCCCCCCAAAAATTTTTATACTCTTTGACCTTAAAAACATCACCCTTTTGGGACCAGCATTTTTTTCTTAGGTTTTGGGGGAAAAAAGTTGCTAAATAACCCCCTTTATTTTTAGATAGACAACCCCAGATCTATTTTGGAACTAAAAAATGTTATATTTTTTATTTTTTTGTAGTTGTTTAACAAAAATTAATGGCTTTTTCACCTTTCCCTTCAACAGACTGAAGATCTTTGTTTCAAAATTTATGTCTTTTAAAGAGCAGAACGGGGACGGGGCTGTCTTGGTTGTTGTGGTGGTGTGTCTGATTGGCAAAACTGCAAAATTTTGGTGGGGTTTTAAAAGGGGATATGATGGGGGTTTGGCGGTGGGGGGGAGGTGCCATTGGGGGTTTTTTGATACTTGGTTTCTTCATCCTGTATTAATTTCCCCCTTTATTTTTTTTAAAAAAAAAAACTTATTTTAAAAAAAGAAGCTCAATTTCAGCTTTTTTTTTTTTCTTTTTTTATTTACTAATTTAGGTTCTCTAAATGCCATTCGGGTTTTTTTGTATGTACTTTATTTACCAGGTCCAGTGTTTCTGCTTTAGTATCTTTCTGAGTTAAAAAAGAAAATGTGAAGATTGTCCCCAAACAACAAAAAGATTTTTAAATTTTTTATATTTCTTTTTTAATTCTAAATTTTTCATGTAAACCCCGACAGACCAGCAGGGTGAACACAAATTCCCTCACAGTGATAGACACAAAACATCCAGCAAAGACACAGCTGAATAAATCCATTGAGATGGAATTAATTTAAATTTTAAATTTTAAAAAAGGGAAGTATAACCCACGGGACACTTGGAAATTTTATAACAATACAATACAATACAATAAAATACATTTTTTTTAAGCCCAAAATCAACAGGAAGTCCCGAATGGCTTTAACAGGCCCTGCCTTTTGTGCCCCAGCCTTGACTCTCTAGAAGAAAAGGGAAAAAACTCCCATAAAAATTTTGGGGGAAAAGGGGAAGAAACCCTGGAAAAGGAGTTAAAAGGGCCCCTTTCCAGGTAGGTTCGGCAGTGGGGTAAAAAGTAGGGGTCAATAAATAAAATATACACCAGAAAAATTTTTAAAAAATAATAAAAAATTTTAAAAGTCGGTTTAAATAGATGATATGACATAATTAGGTTTGGATTTTTTTAGAGTCCTGGAGACCTATCCATCTAGCTGCCCCCCCATTTGGCCATCCCCCAAGCGTTCTGATGAAAGGCCCCCTCTTTCCCATGATTCCTGTGTCCTCCATCAGGGATTTTCCCAAAAAAACAACGGGCTGGGCCCCCCAAGGGACTTTTGGGGGAAAAACAAAAAGGTGAGGTTGTATTCAAATATAATTTCATGTTATTTTGAAGTGCAAATGACAAAAACAAAATGCAGCTGTACGTTAATCAGCAGCTCTGTCAGGATAGCAACTGAGTAGTGAGTTTCAGGGGGATTTAAAGGTGGACTGAAGGGCATCTCTTATGGAAGCAGGAAGACCATTCCACAGTTTGGGGGCCCTGTAACTAAAGCGCCTCCCTGTTATTTTTTCTTGAGATTTTAAAGGCGCCAGGTTTGTAAGTCATGATAATTTAAAAAGTGGGGACCTTCCCTTTAAATCTTTATATGTTAAAAGGGGGATTTTAAATCTGCCTGAACAACTGGGAGCCATTTAAAGATTTAAAGAACGGGGTTTGGTTCATTTTTTCTTGTTTTAATAATTTTGCAGCGTTTTTGGATTAACGGGAGGCTGAATAGAGAACAGTTTGAAAGCCAGTGAACACCGATTGCATTTCAATCCTATAGAGATAAATGATAAATTTAAATTTTCCCACAACCTGTTTTTTAAGCCCCTTTAATTTCTAACATTTTTAAGAGGGAAAAAAACTTTTTGGGGCACTTTGAAATAGCCAAATGACATGCTGGGAGTAAGATAACTCCTATATTGGGGCTGATTCAGAAAAATTTAAAGGGGGTTTCCAACTGGAAATAGACAGAATATTGCTGTGACAGGTATTCCCCCAAAAATTTAAACATCTCTTTTTTTATCTGAAAAACAAGTATTTCATTCATCCTTTCCTTTAATTCACAACACAACTAATTAAAGACAACATAAAAACTCTTTGATTTAAATGAAATAAAGGGGGTGTCATCTGCATTAAATGAAAATTAACATTATGTTTCTAATAGAGATCCCAGTAAACTGTAAAGGGAAAGGCCCCAGTACTGCCCCCTCGGCAAAATTTGAACTTCTTTTATAATGATGGGTACTGTCTCCTTTTCGTACCGGGAACATTTGAAAAATAAAAATTGAACCAACGACCCGGGCCGTGCCCAAACATGTTTTCCTTGCAGAAAAAGAAGGCAGGGGTCCCTGACTTAATAACAACATAATTACATGAATTTTCCTTCATCAGGGATATCAGAATGCTTTAAAACCCCGTGTTATGGTTTTTTTCCCAGCCAGTGGCCAGACGGGAAATTTTCCCAAAAGATTGTAACTAGAAAGGGGGACTGAAGCTGACTGGCAACTACTTTCTTTTATTTTAGAGAAAATGTAAATTTAAATAGGCCTATAATTTTTTAGTATTTGGGCTGGTCGACTTTTAAAAAAGGTTTAATGACTGACACTTTTAGGCATCGGGGCTTGCCATGGAATGAACTTGATGCGTTAAAAAGGGCTGCAAGAACATCCATTGCACTTTTACTAGTTTTGTTGGCACGGATCAGGGAAAAGTAGTGGGCTTCATTTTAGTAAAAAGAAGACTTCCTGGTGAGTTACAGGTTTAAAAATTATTAAAGTGTGAATGCAATTTTGGACAGGGTTCTAAGCAGTATTTGGTTTGTACTGTGATGCTGAGATCTGGGGTCTTATATTTTTTAAATTTTTTCATTGGGAAATTCATAAAGTCTTTACTTTATCTTTGGTATTTTGCACGTTGATCTGAATTCCCCTTTTTAATTTGCCCCTCTAAAAAATACCTGTTTTTATTTTTGCATCTATTAATGTAGAATAGTATTTTGGGGCTTTGGGGCCTTTTTATTTATATCACTCTCTGTCCATGCAATTTGAAGACATGTGTTTTTTTTTCTCCATCTCGCTCCATTTTGACCTCTAATTTAAGAGCGGTATTTTCATTAAACCAGGGAGGTTTTATGTGTTTGATCACTTTTTTTTTTTGGGGGGAAATGTGTCCAGAGATCTCCAAGGGCCCTTATAATGTGATGTTAGCTGATCTAAATTGTATTCCCCGTTTACATTTGATGTTAACTGTCTAAATTTTCACAATTACCTGCTTACCCAAGGTATCTATAAATTTTGAAGCAAATTACAATCTGATGTCATTTTTGTTTTAATCTCGATGCTGGTAAAAGAACAAATCAAAAGAATTAAAAGTGATGGGAAAAAACTAATTTAAGGAGTAATAAAATTTTGAATTTTAACTTTGTAATTATAATTAAATCTAATGTATGGTTAGATTATAGTTGTACCTTTTACAATACAAAATCCCACTAATTTAAAATAAGTAAAACATTTGCTAAAAGTGCTTTACATCAATGTGCATTAAAATCCCCATCAAATTAACATAATTTTTGCCCAAACAAAGAAGGTTTTAAATTGTCATGAACAATGAAATTTTGCCCTGGGGGTCTTAGACTAAAAATAAGGGTTTGGGAAACTGTTTAAAATTTTTAAAAAAATGCCTCAAAGGATGTAAAGTTGCCTAAATTTTAGGAGTGATTTTTCAATTTGTTCAAAAATTTTCCCCCCTCCTGGAATCTCTAGACTTATGGGGCAGATCCATCTGGTGATCCCCAGTAAGGAAAATTGGGCACATTTACTGCCGGTTTTAGTAGAAAACACAGATCAGATTTTTTTACTTAATAAATCATTTAAAACACTTTGTCCAAAAAAAATGTTCAATAAACAGCATTTAAAACCATGGTTCTTTCTGAACTGTGATATATTTTTGTTTTAATTTGAATTAAATTTCTAACAGATGCCCTGGTGGAGTGTCTGGTTTTTTCCCTTAGTCAATTAACACCTTTTTTTTTGGTTATCAATTAATTTATGGTTTGTATCAAGACTAAATTTACTGGGTGCCCCCCCCCAAAAGGGGTTATGGGGAACACTTCAGGAAAATAACAGGGGGGATGAACAGCCCATTTAAAATCCTGACCGCGGGCCGGATGGTGCTCTAATCAGTCAACCAGGCATTTTGCTGCCATTTTTGGGTTAATACATAAATCCCCCCAGTTAGGATGAAGACCATCTCTTCTGAAAAATCCGGCCTTTCCCAAAATCATCCCAATTGTTCAAAATTATGCTTTTTTTGCACAGGTTTCTAGCCAGGAAAGGAATGCAATCTACTATAAATCCATCCCCTCTATATAATCTTGGGAAGGGGCCAGATCAAAAAATTCCCACATTTTTTTTAGCTTTTTGCATGGGGTAAGTTCCCCTTTTAATACCCGATTGCTGTAAATAAAATCATTAGTACATGCAGCAATGGTAGATACTTCATTCCCCCAACCCCCGGGGGCCCTTTTTCCGAAATCTTGGCCTCAAGCTTAACATTAACTGCTGGTTTAACATAGTTTGGGAAATTTTAACATTCCCACTATGGAATCGAATTTTGAGCACTTTTTATTTCCCCTTTCCCCCAGGGCCGGAGAGCTAAAAACCCTTTTTTGGTCGAATTGGGACCTGGGTGCTGGGGACAAATTTTGGTTCTTAACCCCCCCACTTTACCCCCCCCTGTGGCTGAATTGGGTGCTGATTTGGCCCACTGCTACAGGGGGCCTGGAGGGCTAAAAAATCAGGTGCGTTTTCCCAAACAAACAGTCGTCCAATTTGGGTTTCCTAATGCTATCAATTTCACGGGCCCAACGATTTTTTTCCCGAAAAACCCAAATTAACAAAAATTTTTGGGGTGAATCTATCTGCACTGTGGCGGAAAAACCCGAGCTTACATACTGCAGGACACAAAAATAAACGCCCCCGATGGGCGAGAGCAGATAGAACTTACATTAAAGTTTAAGTCATCTTTGCGATAGGTGGCCCCTGGGTTTTGAATAACCCGGTGTTTCCCCCCCGCTGGGTATTTAATTTTCACCGGTTATTTTACTGGCCGCTGCCGGCTTTTCCCGGTGAACTTGCCGGGGGCTTTCGGGGGCCGTGCCTGTGGGAAGCCGGCTTCTGCTTCCGCCGCTGATCCGCCCGCTTCCGCCGCTGATCCGCTTCGCTTCCTTGCCACATTGAGGGGGCACCTGAACAGGCAGCCAAAATAAATGAATGACCTCAAGACAGCTGAAACCAGGTGGAATTTGGGCTGGACCTTCTTGGTTGTGTTGGGACCAGTGGCTTTCGTTACATGGGACTGTGTGACAGAAAACCCAGCATGCCTTTGAGATAAATAAGATCCCCAGTGTGGGGCCGAAGCAGAACCATTTGGGTTCAAATCCCCAATATTTGCCTCATCTTCAGTTCAGGGTTTTAGATTCACAGGGTTGGACAGTGGTTACTTTTTTTTTTTGGAAATAAAATTTAAAGGTGGCCTTTATAATTTATAATAGCAGTTGATGGAGAGAAGAGGCAGTGAGATATTGTTGCTCCGTCATGTTTTTCTCTCGGAGGCTCCTGTACACTTATTGTAGCTCCATCTTTTACAGGTTTCTAAAATTGAGCAGCTACTGATTTGACAAGTTAGAATCCAGCAGAAGTCAAATAAGTAACAGCAGAAATGAATCAGTCCAATTTAAAAGTATGGTGAAAATTTAAATAGGAACAACCAACATAAATTCAGAAAAATTATTACACATGCAAAGTAAAGGAAAAGAAAACAAAAATTTCTTCCACAGTCTTAGCTTTCTCATGTTGTTGTGTTATTCCTCAGTAGCTTCACATAAGATATTCAGGACCTCTCTAACTACGCACGGTATGTTCAGTACAGTTTGAAACTGTTTGCTCTCCATGCCTTACCAACTGCAAGGTAGATCACAAACTGGGACTAACCTTTAGGCAGAGGGACAAGAAACAGTTAGAATTTTCAATATCAGTTTAGCTTGTTTGGGTTATAATAGAATCTCCATTAGACTATGCATGAATATATAGGAAAACATTTTAAAAATAACTAAGAAAATACAATTTAACATAACCTAAATAATTAACACATCGCTCTTACTCTCATCTGGTATCATTTTCATTTTCAGAGCAGGAACCCAAACTTCAGCTGAAGTCAGATGGACTGATATTTTTATAGTTTTTCAGATTTATTTTTATTCCTTCAATGACCTTCCATCTGTTTGAATTATCACAAATGAACTTATCTGTGGCACTTAATTGTATTTGAAATACTTAACTGTATTTGAAATGGACAAATATACATTATTCATTTTATGATTATTATTATTATTATTATTATTATTTAACTTCTTGAAAATAAAACATTAAAACTATTCAGAGGTGAAAGGGTCACTCATTCCAACACAGCTTATTCATTTATATTCACCTGGATTTCTAGTTACAATTTTCAAGGTTGCTCAAAGTGTTTGCCTCTACACGTCTTCAAATATTCCATATTGTTGAAGTTTTCTACTAATAAATGTTTTGTATTTGCATAAATTTACTCTATCAGCTTTTATTCCGTGTTCTTTTGAAACATTTTAAAACATC
>NW_024378417.1:0-23356 GCF_016835505.1 Polypterus senegalus
CCAACATAAAAGTGTCTGTGGTTATTATAACGAATAATCCAATAATCAGACAGATAAAAATTAAAGGGTCTGTATGTTTATATTTTATGTATTTATTTATTATTTTTTAAAATGTTCACACAGTAATAACACATGTTGTAAAAGTATTTCCACAGAGTTAACAGAGTCATGATACAATCAAACAAATGAAATGATCTAAATGAAAATACTAATAATAATCATAATACACAATAATAAAATACTGTACATTAACTCTTTGAGGGCTGAATATTTTTTTCCAAAAAATAATTTCTGAAAAGCAATGGTTTCACACAGAAATAAACATCTGTTGCTACATGCTATGGCTGCCAGTTATCCAAGAATGTGCAGCAGGTTTGCTGCCAGGCTATTCTTCACATGGCTGGGGCAGCAGCAGCAGCAATCACGGTTGCAGTGCATTGCAATGTGGTTTCTACCTCTTATCATTGTTAAGTGGCAGTCCTACCTAGTGAAGATTATCAGTACCGCGATTAGCTGGGAACAAACCAGCTGAAGCTGGAACATCACATTTGTTTTCGATCACTTGTATCAAAATCGGAGTCTGACAAGTCATGGTCCAGTTCAGAGATAATAGGTAAATTTCGTCTGCGGAGTATTTTGCTTTACACATTCGCTTTGATCTCTCACCAGATGTCAGTCCCATTTTTGCCATTATTTGCGCCCTGCTACTCAAGCGAGCACAAGAAATCTCGGTCAAACCAATGAATCTAACGTTCCTTCAGACAACGAGAGTCCAACTAAAACATAACAGTTGGTTTTGTCACAGTTTACAGTCGATTACCATTGTCAACTTCTCCTTTTGACAAAAGTCAACATCAGCCCTGAAAGAGTTAAAACAAGTTGCTTCCTTTATTTTCTAAGCATTAATACAGTGATGTAAAAGTATTTTCACAGAGTTAACAGAGTTATGACACAATCAAACAAAATTATCTAAATTAAAATAATAATAATAATAGCAATAATACATACTAATAAACCGTCATATTAAAACACTATTCTTTCACATTTATTTTTAAAACACTTTTATTCATACTGTGAGCCATGTGTGATTTTTAAATTGTTGACTTTCTAAAGACTGGGCGTTTTCTGATCTGTCTAACTAACCTGGGTGTTTCAGCTGCAGAGCCAGAGGCCCAGTCATACCGTGTCCATTTTAGGACATAATCCTCCCTCCGAGAAAACTCCATCCTTCCTACTACCTTCGACAAAATGTTCCTCCTCCCTGCGAGGAATCCCCTGTCACCCCTCCGCCCTCCTTCCACCACCGTCCGCTCTCAGTTCTCCGATGTCCGTTTTCCGTCATCCACCCTCCTATCTCCATTATCCGCCTTCAGCTCTCCGTCAACCCCCACACTCACCCCACACATCACGGCCTTTTTGTTACTGAAATGACGTAAGACTCCAGCTCCACACTGTAAACTGTGCAGTCCAAATAACTTAATTTTCTTAAGTTGTGTAAACTTAAATCTATACTAATAAAAGGCAAAGCCCTCACTCACTCACTCACTCACTCACTCACTCACTCACTGACTCATCACTAATTCTCCAACTTCCCGTGTAGGTAGAAGGCTGAAATTTGGCAGGTTCATTCCTTACAGCTTACTTACAAAAGTTGGGCAGGTTTCATTTCAAAATTCTATGCCTAATGGTCATAACTGGAAGGTATTTTTCTCCATTAACTGTAATGGAGTTGAGCTGCAATGACATGGGGGGGTGGAGTTTCGTGTGACATCATCACGCCTTCCACGTAATCACGTTAACTGACTGTCAACGCAGTGCGTGAAAACCAGGAAGACCTCCAAAAGCGCTTAAGAAAACATGCATTATATAATTGAGAAGGCAGCGAAACAATAAGAAGCGAGCGAGTGACATATACTACCATATTCATGAGTGCTGCTACCTCGGAAAGATAGCAAGGTGTAAACCTAAACTTTAAATTAAGTTCATAGACAGGCTACCGCTGGCGTTTCACATGCCCACAGGTAATGCGGGATACAAGTTTAATGAGAGGACGCAGGATATAAACGGGAGTTTTGATCACTTTGTAACTAAGTTAAAATTATAGGTGAAGGGGTGTGCTTATGCAAATTCCGAGACACTGTTTGTGGGGATTGACAGTTAAAGGCGGGTGGGAAGTCACGTCATCATCTCCCCGCCCATTCATCCCATTTCACTCTGAGCTGAGCTCTGCAGCTAACGCCGTCTTCCGAAGCAACTTCGTCAGACTGCCACCAAATACTCACAGAAAAATCCACAAGTTAATACACACGCTCTCTCTAGAGTTTCTCCACACTGAATCCTCCAGGCACTACTTACAAAAGGTTACATTGACAATCGTGTTACGTTATTTTTAAAATCTTTCCTTTTCTTAGCACAAGCACAGCTGAGAAGCTTGATGCATGTGCTCCATAATCGTTAAAAATAATGCATTTAATCACACTTTGCATTACAAGCAAAGGGGAGCTTTTGTCAATGCATGATTTCCTGGTACACCGATTACACTGATCAGCGCATTGCGATTCATTTTACCCTCGCACCACCTTAGTTTGAGAAGAAGTATGAAAAAATATGAGGTTAACACAGAAAAACAGATCACCAATTCAAGCTTTATGAATAATCGGTTCGCCATCAATAATTGTTTTGGTAAAGCCATCCTCCTTCCATTTTATAATTTTTCCGCCATTAGCCATGATTAAATGAGCGGTAAATAAAGTAAGAGCAAAGCGGCGTGACTTATTTAGGCAGGCATATATATGACAGCAACACTCATGACAATGTCAATCATGTTACGTTATTATTAAAATGTTTCCTTTTCTTTTTCATTACTTCTTTAACACACTACTTCTCGCTGCGGTAGCGGGTATTTTGCTATATATATAATATATGAATTACCTCCAAAGAGGCTGAGACTTTTGATATCATGAACGTGTGTACAAAAGGGGTCTCCTGCCCAGCAAAAGTCGAGCAGCCAGCGTGCATGCATAGCTGTGCCGGCCTTTGAGACGCTGACTGCGCTTCTGCTTTAAGTCAAAGTGAGCACTTTTAATTTTTTTCATCCTCCCCCTGCGCTATAGCCCAGACAAGTGCAAACACGGGACCCCTTTTCTACACCACGGCAAAATAATATTAAGGCGATTCACACTTTCTTTTGCACGTATACGATTATGAGGTCCTAAACTCGGATTATGAATTCATGCACACGAGTGCAGGACTGACACTGCCATCACAGCCGATTAATGGCGGGGACGTCTCACCAATCTACACAAGATCCACCGCGACTGTCCCCAAAAGGCGATCATAACGTCAGCGAACACATCTCTCTATACTATATAAAAGAAAAAGGCAACTTTCCTTTCTTTACACCTTTTTTCCTTTTATCCCAAACCAAAGCCTTTCTCGCTTAACACTGCAGAGGACACAAAACTAATTTTCTTTAAATGCGGTAAGGCACATTACCAGAGGCACAAATTTGAGCGTTCACATAGAAAATGTAATTTCTATACCACAGCCATCGTGTAGCGCCTTTCAAAAGGGATCTACTACCGAGAGATGATCCATATACATTTTAGCTGCTGTTAGTTACTTACCTGTTGTGTTACACCGTCTTTAAAATGTAGTTTACCCACAACCACTCCAGTAGTGCTCAATGTACCTGTACTTCTTAAAACGTTAATGTTTTACTGTTTAATAACTTATAGACTATATTTTATTATTTTTCCCTTGCACTCAGTGACCAAAGCTATACACACACATATAGACACATACAAACATACACACAAGTATATGTATGTGTATATATATGTATGTATGTATATATATATATATATACACACAAACCCTATCTACATTATATATATATATATATATATATATATATATATATATATATATATATATATACACACACACACACACACATACATAAATATATATATAATTTGTGTGTGTGTATGTATGTGTGTGTATATATGATGTAGATAGGTATGTATATATATATGTGTATATGTAGATATGTATATAGATATGTAGATATGAAGATATGTATGTATATATATATATATATATATATATATACCTCCCATGGGCTCACCACCTATGGGAGGGCCAAGGAGGTTGGGTGCAATGTGAGTTGGGTGGTGGCGGCGGGACCTTGGCGGTCTGATCCTCGGCTACAGAAACTGGCTCTTGGGGCGTGGAATGTCACCTCTCTGAAGGGAAGGAGCCTGAGCTAGTGCGGAAGGTGAGAGGTTCCGGCTAGATATAGTCGGACTCACCTCGACGCACAGCTTGGACTCTGGAACCAATCTCCTTGAGAGGGGCTGGACTCTCTACCACTCTGGAGTTGCCCCGGTGAGGCGCCGAGCAGGTGTGGGCATACTTATTGCCCCGACTCGGAGCCTGTGCATTGGGGTTTACCCGGTGGGCGAGAGGGTGGCCTCCCTCCGCCGGGTGGGGAAGGGTCCTGACTGTTGTTTGTGCGTATCGCCGAACAGCAGTTTGGAGTATCCACCCTTTTGGAGTCTCTGGAGGGTTGCTAGAGGGCATACCTTCTGGGGATTCCCTCGTTTTGCTGGGAGACTTCAATGCTCACGTGGGCAATGACAGTGAGACCTGGAAGGCGTGATTGGGAGGAATGGCCCCGATCTGAACCCGGCGGTGTTTTGTTATTGGACTTCTGTGCTCGTCACGGATTGTCCATAGCGAACACCATGTTCAAGCATAAGGGTGTTCATATGTGCACTTGGCACCAGGACACCCTAGCCCTCAGGTCGATGATCGACTTTGTGGTACAGTACTCCCCAGCGGCGAATTATAAAGTGTCATGGACTTGCGGCCATATGTCTTGGACACTCGGGTGAAGAGAGATCTCAACGATCTTCTTAATCGCTAAAGTCTGCAAAATACTCCGAGCTGTCAACTGATCACCACCTGGTGGTGAGTTGGCTTCGATGGTGGGGAAGATGCGGTCAGACCTGGTAGGCCCAAGCGTGTTGTGAGGGTCTGCTGGGAGCGGCTGGCAGAGTCTCCTGTCAGAAGTAGCTTCAACTCCCATGTATATGTGTGTATATATATATATATATATATATATATATATATATATATATATATATATATATATATATATATATATGTATGTATGTATGTATGTGTGTGTGTGTGTGTGTGTGTATATATATATATATGACAGCAGCAATCCAAGCTGTGAGAAAACAGTAAAAAGGAGGCATGTCAGACGTCATGGTACATTTTCTGATGCAGCTAGACGAAAATAACTTTGTGACGCTGCCACCAAATACACAAAACAATTACTTTGACAATCATGTTACATTATATTTAAAATGTTTCCTTTTCTTTTTCATAACTTCTTTAACACATGACATCGCTGCGAAGTGCGGGTATTTTGCTATATATATACAGTATATCACAGCGACACTCATAACAGTGACAAAACAATTACATTAACAATCATGTTACGTTATTTTAAAAATTTTTCCTTTTCTTTTTCGTACCTTCTTTAACACACTACTTCTCCGCTGCGAAGCGCGGGTATTCTGCTAGTCTTTCTTAAAAGTTCCACTAACTTAAAAATTTAATGTTGTTCTAACTGGCAATATAATTTTGAGTTTTGTAAACTTAATTTATTTGATGATGTACAACTTAGTTTTGGATTAAATACCTAATACTCAGAATTATAAAGTCACTGTCACTGTGAATTCTCGAGTTATGATGTTAATGTGTCTGCTTTATTACGTCTGTTCTATGCGTCTTCACCACTGCGACGCGGGAAAGAAAGACGGAAAAATGCAGAGGAATTATTTATCGTCATAATATATAATATAAACTAAAAAATAACCATAGTTTTGTTAGTTTGTTGATATGTATGAGTCCAGTGTGTAAAACTGAATTTATGTGTCTTTATCCAACAGCCTTGTCGTTGCAATAGCTCTGTGTTATTTCTGTGGTAGAAAAAAGACAAACTGAAGGAGTGTGGATGAACAGCCAACAAACTCCGCTAATTTTTGGCTCTTGCTAAATTAGTCTGTCTTTTTAACGGTATCACATAAGTTACGTTATAACGCTAATGCAACTAGTAGTTCAAAGTTTCTTTATGGTTATCGATAAGTGGTTTATTACTGTCGCGAGGTGGTGTGGTGTCATTCTTGAAAGCTCGTTGATTTTCTTTTTTCTCTACTTTTTCTAAATACTTTTTGGAGGAGCGTGCATTTTGAGAAGTTCCGATGCGAACTGAAGTGGATCCTGCTAACGGTTTTGTATTTTTAATATCTGAAATGAAGGTGTTTCTATTACAGCAGTAATGGTATTTAAAGGTACGGATTGAATGCTGTACTGAGGTAATTTCAATATTTAATGTATTTCAGTGAGGTGCAGTTGAAAACATTGCAAAAACTATTTTAAAAATCATTAAAACAGAATGAACTCCTGTCCAGCTAAGTCACAGAGCTGCCAGTGCTTCCGTAAAGAGGTTTGATAATTTGGTTATATTGATACATTTTAAAAGTAACTGTAAACTTAAAAATCTGAATATTTTAATTTTGTTAATTATTAATGTCATAACAAAAACATACACTCCAAAATAATCTTTTTAAATATGTTTGCAGGCTGTGGTATCTAGAAATGCTTGGGGCTATAAATTGTGTTCAGATGTTTTGAGCTCCAGAACCCAATTCTTTAAACATTATAGACTGGAGCTCAGTCATTTTTCAAGAGTTAGCCCCCTGCCACGCCTGTACGATAATTGCATGTGCACATTTCAGACACTAAATGCTTTGATAACTCACTTGTCAAGATATCATGAACACAGCAGTTACACTCACAATGACTGTTCAGTATTCAGCTGTCCTTGGTGCACATTTCAGCAACCTTTTACTGAATCTGCATTACTCTGTCACTACAGAAGACATTTAAAAAACCATGAAGCAGTGTTATGTCCATACAGGGCCTGTAACCAGAGTACAAATGTGTACTCTTCATTTAATTCTCATAAGAGTCGAGTACATCAACATAACCTTGCATCAGATTTCTGCAGTGGCATCATCAGCATTGAAAAGCTAAAGAAGACTGTGAGAAATTGACCTCTGATTAGCAGGATGATGCAGGCCACATTTGCCCTGAGATGCCAGACCATCATCCAATCCAGCCCACCAGTGAAAGAGATCCTGGACCTCTGGTCTGCTCTCCACATAGAGTCTGAGGTAAAATGGTTTATCTGTTGTTTCAATGATGCTCCAGTGCTTATGTCCCATTTAATATTTCTATTGAATTGATATGTACTGATGTTCTGTTACTGTTTACTTAGGTGTGTGCAGAATTCCAGCGGATCACAAACCAGAACCCGCACAACACATTCTATGCAGAACTTGATCATCACATCCCACGCTTGATGACCTTGTTTAGGCAGAAGGTATCCAAAACTGGAAAGATTGCAGATTCTTTGGCTGGCATTTTGAAAGTCCATGACGAACTGGTACTACACTGCCTATGTCAAAGTTACAGAAGTGAAATATGAGCTTTTTAATTAGCAAACTTGCATGTGTGTTATTAGTTACTGTTGTGGAATGCTGTTCCAGTTTGTATCTTATTTTGAGTAAAGTGCACAATCATTGGCTACTTGTCTTTTTACAGAATATCACTACATGTGTATTTCATGGCCCACATAATGCTTAGGATGTTTCGGGGTAAGGACATTGACGACACCTTTATTTGCTGCTGCTAAGGAGGTGAGATTGTTTGGATCACAATGCAGGGTTTGATGTTTGGTTTAGTCACCACATTTTGGACACGGTTTGAATGAAAAACTAAGAGAGTCTAATTCTTGGTTTTTATTTTATGAACTTAATTTATACAACAAAATGCAATTCTGTCTACAATTCTGTTCTCTTTAGGAATTACATGACATACACAGAAAATGTACAACTGTTCTCCATGCACTTCCTGTGTTTCTGTGAGAGACTTGGTCTGGATTTTTGAGAACATGCAAAGTTGGTTATAAACTTATACCACACATTTTAGACTTCAAACTTCCTGCTTGTGATTGTGTATTCTTTGAAGTTATTGATTGTGAAAGAGCTGTGTTTCCATTTCTTTCAGGATATTGATGAGGCAGAGATTGTGAATGCACCTATGGCCCTTATTACAGTGAACAGGGACAACACCAGCAGTCCAGATCACTGCTAGTCTGAAACATTCTTGGTTGGTATTGAAAGTGAAGCTGCGATTACCCTTCTCAGATCTGTGGATGCCCTTGTGGTAATGTTCAGTCTCATATATGCTCGACATCTTAGTTATCCCAAAGGACTGACAAACACTTTGGAATTCTTTCAAAACATTTTGCTTAGTTTGGAAGATGGCGAATTGTCACCCAGACTGCAGACTCTCAAGAATGATTTGATTGTCAATAACTAGAAACTGATCTGAGAAAATGATGTCTAACCTTTAGAGAATTGTATTGCAAAATTGCACTTTTGGAAATTAGTTTGATATGTAATATACTGAGTCACAATAGTTTTTAAATGTTGCCCGTTTCACTCTGTCTCACCACAAATGTTGCACACGTATTAAATTGTCCTTCAGTCTGAAAATTGTTAGAATCTCTAGCATAATGGCACAGTTGGGAACACTAAAATCCTGTAATCCAGAGCATTTGATCTGACACTGATGTAGAGGTAGCCATAAAGTAGAAAAGGTTAAAATTTAAAGAAGGTTATGTTATTTTATGTAACCTGTTGCACTATGTCTGTGTATGTTTTGTATTTTTATTATAGCATTTTATTAATGTTGCAGTAAATGTTCAAATGAAACTTTTGAATGACAACAGTACATGCCTGAGTTTTATTTAATTAAAGGTATAATTATAACTAATACATTTTGTCTTTAGATAACTCAAAATAGGCAATGCTTTAAACTTATCATTTTTAAGTTACACATTCTTAATTTGATCTGAGAATAACATTTTTAATTATTATTACATATTACTAAAATATTTGAGTATAAATATGCAGTAATTTAATTTAACTTGAGGTAATTATTACAAGTCACTTACTCAAAAATAATAGGTTTGAAAAAATTAACATTTTAAGTTAATTAACTGAATTTTTTTGTGGCAGCTTATTGCCTCATTTATTTTAAGTTTTGCTAACTTGTTCGAGTTTACAGTGCAGCTTCTTCACAAGTTTATTCACTGAATTATTTGTCAGTTATATTTCACAGTAAGAATTTACAGCACGACTCAAACACGTGAACGAAGGTAAATGACGTTAATTGTTGAGTGTCTTTTAATACTGTGTAAGCATACATATTAACACGTGTGCATTAAAACGTGTGCATTTACAGGGTGATTTCTCAGGCTTAAAAGCTCACCTTCTATTAAAAAGGTAAACGCAAACTTTTTTCATTCTGAAGGACACAAACCACGTCGGATTTCAGCCGTTAAACGCGAAGATTTCGGTACACCAGATAAATAAGCGCAACATATTATCAGTTGTATTGTATGCTTACAATACATATAGAAATGTGTTCATCGTTAACTCATAGTATGGGATGGTGTTTTTGACTCAGCTACAGATGCCGATGGAGAGCAGAACTGCTTTGGAAAAATCCGAACGCCTTGAGGCCGATCTGGAAGAAGGCAGCGCAGCGCTTTGATTTAAACGATTCCATGTCTTGGTGGGTTTGCGTAGCTTGTTGTCAGTATCTTTACTCCTGTTTTTAAGGCTTATTGACTGAAAGGGGCGTTCATGAACAAAGTTAGGGCTTTGCTATAAAATACACCCTCCACAAGTCAAGGAAGTTAAAATAAAGGTATATATAATTTCTGTTTTATTTAAACCTTTTAAGTTCCTATGGTGAGCCCCATTTGGCCGTTTTAGTTTTTTTTTTCTTTCTTCAGTAATATTTAATCTCCCTAAAGAAAACAACAGATGCATTTTACTTTTTTGTATCTCTTTAGTAATATTTTAGTGTAAAAGGATAGCCAGTATTTAAACCTTTTATATTACTTTATGAAGTTATTTTACACAATGTTGAAAAATTAATAAGAAAGCTACATATTTTGGCAGTTGCTGCTTTAATTTTCAATGAAATGAAAAAAGCCCTCCAAGAGAAAACAGTTTGCACTATCTAAAAAGGAGAAACCCTCATTTATAAAGGTTTGCTGCAGATGACTTCACTGAAAATAAATGAATAGTTCCTATGTGTATAATACATATTTATTTATTTGACGCATGCCTTTATCCTAGCATCTTGCAACATTTGAAGTACAATTCGTTACATTACTTTTGTATTTTGCAGCATAGGCAGGTGAAGTGACTTCCTCAGGGTGACACAGTGGTATCAGTACCAGGATTTGAACTGACAAGCTCTCGGTTTGCTGAAATATCACTGAAGAAAGAATGAAAAAAAACTAAAACAGCCAAATGGGGCTATGCATGCAAACTTCCATCCATCCATTATCCAACCCGCTATATCTTAAATACAGGAGCCAATCCCAGCAACACTGGGGGCAAGGCAGGAAACAAACCCCGGGCACGGTGCCAGCCCACATGCAGGGCACACACACACCCACACACCAAGCACACACCAGGGCCAATTTAGAATCGCCAACGCACCTAACCTGCATGTCTTTGGACTGTGTGTGGAAACCGGAGCACCCGGAGAAAAAACACGCAGACACGGGGAGAACATGGAAACTCCACGCAGGGATGCGAACCCGGATCTCCTAACTGGCACCTTTCACTGCGCCACCGTGCCGCCCTCCATACAGACTTAAAAGGTTTAAATAAAACAGAAATATATAAAGCATCTTTATTTTAACTTCCTTGACTTGTGGAGGGTGTATCCTGTAGCAAAGCCCTAACTTTTTTCATGAATGCCCCTTTCAGTCAATAAGCCTTAAGCCTTAAAAACTAAAACAGGAGTAAAGATACTGACAACAAGCTACGCAAACCCACCAAGACATGGAATCGTTTAAATCAAAGCGCTGCGCTGCCTTCTTCCATATCGGCCTCAAGGCGTTCGGATTTTTCCAAAGCAGTTCTGCTCTCCATCGGCATCTGTAGCTGAGTCGAAAAACACCATCCCATACTATGAGTTAACGATGAACACATTTCTATATGTATTGTAAGCATACAATACAACTGATAATATGTTGCGCTTATTTATCTGGTGTAGCGAAATCTTCGCGTTTAACGGCTGAAATCCGACGTGGTTTGTGCCCTTCAGAATGAAAAAAGTTTGCGTTTACCTTTTTAATAAAAGTTGAGCTTTTAAGCCTGAGAAATCACCCCGTAAATGCACACGTTTTACTGCACACGTGTTAATATGTATGCTTACACAGTATTAAAAGACACTCAACAATTAACGTCTTCGTTCCCGTGTTTGAGTCGTGCTGTAAATTCTTACTGTGAAATATAATTGTGTGTGTGTGTGTGTTTTTTTTGGGGGGGCGAGAGTGTAGGGGTTGACGGAGAGCTGAAGGCGGATGACGGAGATAGGAGGGTGGGTGACGGAAATCGGACATCGGAGAACTGAGAGCGGTCGGTGGTGGAAGGAGGGCGGAGAGGTGACGGGGGATTCCTCGC
The DNA here is from genome assembly GCF_016835505.1 of Polypterus senegalus. Lineage (NCBI taxonomy): Eukaryota > Metazoa > Chordata > Cladistia > Polypteriformes > Polypteridae > Polypterus > Polypterus senegalus. The sequence goes on from NW_024378417.1 coordinate 11,637, forward strand.
AGGGATGAGGAATATTTTATCAAAGTAGGAAGGATGGAGTTTTCTCAGACAGAGTGAAAGAGGCAACATTTAAAAACTATTGTGACTCAGTATATTACATATCAAACTAATTTCCAAAAGTGCAATTTTTCAATACAATTCTCTAAAGGTTAGACATCATTTTCTCAGATCAGTTTCTAGGTATTGACCATCAAATCATTCTTGAGAGTCTGCAGTCTGGGTGACAATTCGCCATCTTCCAAATTAATCAAAATGTTTTGAAAGAATTCCAAAGTGTTTGTCAGTCCTTTGGGATAACTAAGATGTTGAGCATATATGAGACTGAACATTACCACAAGGGTATCCACAAATCTGAGAAGGGTAATCGCAGCTTCACTTTCAATACCAACCAAGAATGTTTCAGACTGGCAGTGATCTGGACTGCTGGTGTTGTCCCTGTTCACTGTAATAAGGGCCATAGGTGCATTCACAAGCTTTGCCTCATCAATATCCTGAAAGAAATGGAAACACAGCTCTTTCACAATCAATAACTTCAAAGAATACACAATCACAAGCAGGAAGTTTAAAGTCTAAAATGTGTGGTATAAGTTTATAACCAACTTTGCATGTTCTCAAAAATCCAGACCAAGTCTCTCACAGAAACACAGGAAGTGCATGGAGAACAGTTGTACATTTTCTGTGTATGTCATGTAATTCCTAAAGAGAACAGAATTATAGACAGAATTGCATTTTGTTGTATAAATTAAGTTCATAAAATAAACACCAAGAATTAGGCTCTCTTCGTTTTTCATTCAAACCGTGTCCAAAATGTGGTGACTAAACCAAACATCAAACCCTGCATTGTGATCCAAACAATCTCACCCCCTTAGCAGCAGCAAATAAAGGTGTCATCAATGTCCTAACCCCGAAACATCCTAAGCATTATGTGGGCCATGAAATACACATGTAGTGATATTCTGTAAAAAGACAAGTAGCCAATGATTGTGCACTTTACTCAAAATAAGATACAAACTGGAACAGCATTCTGCAACAGTAACTAATAACACACATGCAAGTTTGCTAATTAAAAAGCTCATATTTCACTTCTGTAACTTTGAAATAGGCGGTTTACTACCTGTTTGTCATGGGCTTTCAAAATGCCAGCCAAAGAATCTGCAATATTTCCAGTTTTGGATACCTTCTGCCTAAACAAGGTCATCAAGTGTGGGATGTGATGATCAAGTTCTGCATAGAATGTGTTGTGCGGGTTCTGGTTTGTGATCCGCTGGAATTCTGCACACACCTAAGTAAACAGTAACAGAATACGTTTATAAGTGATGCAGTTAGCATTAAGCTTCAAAAATTTCATAATAACTCTGGGAAATATTTCAGAATCTGGAGGAATTCCATAAGAGTCAAAACTTCAGCTTTTCGGTGATCTGCAAGGTAAATGGCAATCCAGTGCTTTCCGGGTTTATCATGGGGGTTTGTGTTTACGATCATAAGCAGAGGTCTGGCAGCCAGCTTCTCCTTGGACAGTTGATTTGAAGGGAATACATCCAGAAAATGGCTGCGTGTCAGTGGCCCCGATGCAAGGGTGGTCCTGAGCTGCTCGGTGTCCAGAGGCCGCATGTCTGAACATGTCATGGCTTAACTGCCAGCACATGTTAATTTCAATGATGTTGTCACAAACTGCACACACAATCATATTCAGTGTATCTTGCAGTGGTTCAGCAAATCTTATTTCAGCCCTGAGGTTGCCTGTTTTGATGACTGAATCGTGTCCTGTTGATTCCATATCAGTGCTTAGGTTGAATGTAGAAAGTGAATCCCGTCTAGCAAACTCTTCACGATCGACTAACAGTGCCGTATCTTTCATCCTCTTGTCTGCGGTTTCCACCAGTTGAAAATATTCTCTGACACAGTGACCATTAGTAAAATCAGGCTGCAGAGGCTGCTGGGTATCTACTCTCCATCCAGGTAAAGAGCCATGAAGTTGATGTTGTTATGTTTAAAATTAGGGCTTGTGTGTGAAGTTACCACTGAAGGCCGCGTTGTCAACAAATCCAAAAACAACCACTATTGGCAGCTGTCCCAGAAACAGGTTTTCCTGGTTGCAGACACGACTCCCAGTAGGTATGCTGAAAAAGTACTAAATGTGCATCACTATTATACATCCTAAGGTTTTTGAGAGGTGTATGTCCCACCCCCCTGGCATTTCCTGTATCCACCTGCTGCCAACTTATTTATAGGGCAGGGTGTTTCCCCGACTCTGCCCCGTTGTCGTGTGCGCGATGTTTGACCGGAATCGGTCCTTTTGTCAGTCATGCGTAAGGAAAATGGTTCAGCCGGTCTTGGTCCTAAAAACAGGGGCTGATCATCTTTGTGATCTGAGATGGACCTTCAGGACCCTGTAAGGTGTCAAAAAGGTAAGTCAGCAATGGGATGGAGCAGACATCCTGGTCCTATCTGCGTGCAGCGCCCGGGGTGTGTACAGAGAGTACAGAGAGCGTGAGTGACAGACCCGGTTAGAGGAAGTACCAGAAAACTTTAGAGAAAATCTATTACACACCCAAGGAACCTGGTAGCGTATCTCAAACACACCCAGGGCATGCCATTACCTTGCCCACCATGTAAAACCATGCCCTTTATAAAGCAAGGCATATTTCAGATACCAAAGTGTCTAAAAAACATGTTTTATTCAATAATTCAAAATAAAAAGATGCCAAAGTGTTTTAAAACAACAAGTTTTATTGAAGCAAAATTCCAAACATAGCAAAATAAGATCTGGTCTTCACTTTGAGTTACAAATTGTTTGCTATACATTAAAATTGTTTAAAGTATGAATAAAAGAAGGAGAAACAGCAGTAAAATATTCACACAAGCTTATTTGTATACAGATTAGCAATTCACTTGAAAAGAAAACAAAACACAAGAAAATGTATAAATATACGAGTACGCAAATGAAAATGCAAACCAGGTCCAAACCCATCAGTGAGTCGGTAATACACCTAAAATAAAATGTTTAAGCCAGCACATACTTTATATATTTGTATTTCACTACATTATGTCAGCCTATTTTCTCTGTTTAGAACAGAGCCGACCACATAACGCTGGTCTTCACAGGCTGAATCAGTTGTGCGTATCCATCACTGAGTGTCTCTCTCTGCTCATATTCAGCTATAATATCATCCACATCATTCTTGATAGCTTTACGAAAACAATGGAGATTATACATTTTTAACAAAGCAGCACACAGGACACAAGTCTATCTCATCAAGCCCTTTGGAGCATCAATAAACTGTTTATATTCAATAAATGGTTTAGAGAACCAAAAATTACAAATGTGTCCATCTGGTATCCATTTGTTCTCTTGACATTCAGCGCATTTTTCTCCTAAATGTTCAACAGAGCTAAACACATAAGCCCAGACGACTGAGCGACCAATTGTGGTCATAATTAATCTTTTCTAGCAGATATAAAATAAGGAGAAGACCTTCTATAGGTTGTATTACGTGTCACGCTGCAGGGATCTGGTTTTCCTTGTTCTAGTTGCTGAGTCTCAGTTCATCTGACAACAAAAAAACTAAATACAAACATCCGACAGAAAATACGACACAAACAGGTCTTGTTTAGCATGGATAATGCAGTTTGTTTAGGTTTCTGTAAATCGATTTTGGCTTTAAAAAATAACTGTAATGGTGATTAGAGACAAGTTCAAATCTTGGGTTTTGCTGCACGGTGCATCTTTTGTATAAGCTGAAAAGTGTTTACTTCAGCAACAAACTGCTTCAGACAGTTGAGAATATGAATTTTAGTCAGTTTCACAATTCTTAATCCACACAATGGTTTAAACATAGAAAACACCGTTTGTGTTAATCTTTAAATACTGATCTGTTGACAGATGCTGGAAACACAAGGGTGCATCTCCTCAGAATCAGATTCTAGTAAAAGACAAGTGTGCCCATCCTGAGACTCGTCACCCAAACGGCATGCTAAACAAGACCCCGTTAATACGTCTCTTACACAGCTACTGACCACGTGAGCTACAACAGACTTCACACAACGCTTCATTAAAATCAATCCGGCTCTGTGACTGTGATGGCTGACAAGTGTTTGGAGAATTACACACAGGTCTTGAGACTTCAGATTTGAAGTTGAACAAGCTTTTACAATGTGTTTAAAGACCTCACCGCCATCTTAAAGTCAGTCTATAATGGGGAAAAAAAGAAAAGTTATATTCCCACACGAAACATATACATATTCCTGACGGGGTATCAGCACAACATAGGATTCTGGACATTATTTCAGAAGCCAACTGGACGGCTTTCTCAACAGAATCGTCATTACTGTTGGAGCAGATATAAGCCACACGTCTTAAAAGACACAAAAACGTACCACGTGTCATTACAGGAATGGTATTCCCTATTGATCTGTAGATACATCTAGTCACACATGAAATAGCCATTAGGGTTTTTAAATTCGCCCTTCTGCCCTAAAAAAGGAAACACACCACTAAGGCAGGCATTCTCTCAGTAAGCCTTTCAATGTCACAAATTAAATCTTTAACTTCTGGTTTTAAAGCATCTTTCTTTTTATCGATAAGAACTTTCAAAGTGGCTGAAAGCTCTTCTTTTGCATAATACTTGGGCTCCCCACATGCAATCTGTCAAGTTAAAATAAAATAAAATCAGAACCTATTTAGTACCGCCATTCAAATAGACTGAACAGAAATGTTCTTAAAGTCCAGACTCACCATGTCCAAGGTCGTGCTGTCTAGGCCAGGTGTGTCCGTCTTTTTCTTGTCAAAAGTCGTGCTGAATCCAGCTGGTGCTTCGGTCTTTTACACGGACTGGTGAGTTTCTCTTTTTGGCACCTCCTTTAAAGAATAAAGTAAAATAGGTGTGAAAGTCAAGAAAAGGCAATACAGCTGTGAAAGCCAAGAAAAAAAACATCTCTGAAAGCCAAGAACATTTATAAAAGGCATCCATTCAAAATGACCTGATTAGACTTCTCTGCTTCACCTCCACATCCTACAGACTGGTATTCTTCTAAAATGATGACATCGGCCTCTGCTTTATCGGTTGGTTTCATTGTTGTAGAATCCATGTCTTGCTTCTTTCTAGTAAAAGAAAACAGATGATGGTGTGTCGAGATAGATAGATAGATAGATAGATAGATAGATAGATAGATAGATAGATAGATAGATAGATAGATAGATAGATACTTTATTAATCCCCAGCAAGAACGCTTGACTGGCCAAGCAACACAGGGACACGGGTAAGCGTAGCTGGTTAAAACCTTGTAAAGTGGTGGGCTCAGCCAACCTACTTCAGCTCGGTCAAAAGAACTGTTAGCTGCTAAACAAGCGTCGGTGTCTCCTTCTGACCTTAACAGCAGTGGACAATGCCAGCCTGCTAGGTCTCGGTCATAAGGAGATGACCACCAGCGCTTACCACAACATACCCAATTCTTATTATTCACGAGGCCCGAGGCTTTCGGTCCCATCACATGTCTTTAAAAATTCTTTTTTTAGAAAAATTTGAGCGTCTATTAGATGTTTCTATAAAGGTGCTATACATGCATGAGAGTGGGTGGAAATACTTGACAACGGGTCCTACGCCGACAGATAATAAAGTGATTTTTCTTCTATTACACAGCGAACATTATTATGGAATTTTAGATGCGAAGAAATTTATCGGGGCTAATTATTTTTGTGAAATTTGTCATGCTGCATATTCTGACAAAGATCGCCATGTTTGTGCCAATACTTGCAGGGCCTGCCTCGATGCTTCTTGCATTGAAGTAACAGTCTGTTTAATTAGATGTCCGATATGAAAATCATCTGTCAATCAAACGACAGCCTCGGTAAACACCAAAATAAGCAAACATGCGAGTCGAAAAGAAAACTGCGCTTGTTGTCAGTGCTACGGCCCTTACTCATGTTTGCAAACTGAACTTATGCTCACATTGCAAAGAAACAATCATGAGCTGCGACAGTCACTTATGTTATATGCAACCATTGTTAAAGAGCCCGGTATCAAAAAAAATATATATTTTATGATTTTGAATGTCAGCAAGACACTGGTGTACATGAACCGAATTACATATACGCTTTACACATGGACGGTACCATAAGCTGGGAGTTTGATTGTGTTGAAAGATTAATCTCTACGTTTATAGATAAAAAGTTTAAGAATTACACTTTTATTGCACACAATGCAAAATCCGACCTAGACTGGCTATAGAATTTTATAGTGTAGAAAATATGATGCCAGACAAGAAGAAAGATTTTCTTTTATGATATTCTAAACTCTTGACCATGAGTATTTTACAAAATAGTGCCCTATCACCGCATGAAAAAGTGGAATTGTATTTTCATACTTTGCAGCGATATCTGAGTCTATTGAGACAACGGGAATCACAGAAGTCTACATTGACTCTGATTCTACCAGAAACTGAAGCGCCATCCCAGACCACATCGTTGCACCAACCACTGACAGGAGTGATATTGTCATAAGAGATGTTTTGGAATCCGTCTCTCAGAGACACCGATAAAAACGGAAATGCTAATTCAGAAAATGACACAAAACCCGTGCACAACGTCCTGGAATTAAAGAGGGGAATTTTTATATAAAGGCACACCTGTTATTGGCACAAATATGGCTGATCTGATCAAGTTCGCCATGCAAACACGAACATTAAACAGGTTGGAAAACCAAAAGGTTGGGATTTATTCTTTAATGCTATGGCCGAAATTTAACGTACCCGGTTCCATTTTTCCGAACATGGGCGTTCGGGTTTTATTTCAAGAGTTTAAAAAAAAAATCCCAATGCGATTCAAACAGCCAGTAAACAGCTGCATTTTCATTCAACAAATCCTGAACGGGGCGCCAGCCTGGGCCGTTCTAGACAGGCATATTTAAGGGGGCAGACAGAAATGTGAAGGGGGCACATGGTGGTGACGGAGGCGGGAAAGGGGTGGTGGTGGGGGTGTTCTGGATAACTGTTTTTGTCATGTCATTGTATTGCACTTCATCAGACCTCTACCCTAAGACCTGTCCAACTTGGGTGTCCCACCTGAAGGCTAAGCTTCTACTGGTGTACCTCTTATGGTCACTGAGGCACGTAAACCCCCTGACCACGATAAGGTGGCAATCCCTCAGGAGGAAAACTGAAAAATAAAACAACAAAAAATAAAATAAAATATTCCTCATCAGATTATAACAACTAAAAACATGACATTTACCTTAATTGGATGGCCTATTTCAAATATATTCGAACCCAACAATAACACTTCTCACTATTGCCAATATTAACAAAACTAAAAAGGGTAGGCCAAGTTATAAAAAAAAATCAATTCACCAAGTCTTGAAAAATCCATCCATCCATTTTCCAACCCGTTGAATCCAAACACAGGGGTCTGCTGAAGCCAATCCCAGCCAACACAGGGCACAAGGCAGGAACCAATCCCGGGCAGGGAGCCAATCCACCGCAGGACACACACACCCACAATCCAGTCCACCTAACCTGCATGCCTTTGGACTGTGGGAGGAAACCAGAGTACCCAGAGGAAACCCACACAGACACGGGGAGAACATGCAAACACCACGCAGGGAGGACCCGGGAAGCGAACCCGGGTCTCCTAACTGGGAGGCACCAGCGCCCGTCTTGAAAAATAAAACTGAAAAATAGAATAAAAAAAATAAAATAAAATAAAGAATAAAATAAAATATCCTTCCAGATCTTTACAACCAACAACATAAAATTTATCTTAATTGGATGGCCTAATTCTCAAATAAATTTGCAAAATAAATTAAGAATAAAATAAGACCTCTCAATATAGCCAATATTTACAAAACTAAAAAGGTTTGGCACAGTAATTTAAAAAAAAGATTCACCATGTCTTTTCCTACAATTCTCAAACTAATTTGTAAAACACAACAGATTTAGAACAGAATATTTGAACTTTTTTCTTCTTTTTTCTTCTGTTTTTGTATTGTTTTAAGCTTGTTTGTTTTGTAAGCAACTGAACTCTCTGTTTGTAACTGAACAGCTCCGCTCTCCTTCCTCCTCAATCCGCTCTACAACAACAGTCTCCTGTTTCCCTTTGCAAAAACTCTTACAAATTCATCGTATCCAAGTTATTTGTTATGGACTTCTCATGGGCCAAGATCACCAAATTCCTCTTTCTTTTATGTCACATGGTGTGACGATAGGGGGTTAGGACCTGTGACAAAGTGGAGAAGGAACTCTCACACGATACTGAAGACACACCAATGACCAGGGCTGTTACGTACAATTTATGCAACTCAGTAAAGGCTTCCTTGTACTCCTGCAGGAGTTTACACACAGTGGACAGGTCTGTTTCCTTTGAACATTTTTTGAGCAGCATCTGTTTTGCCACAAGAACTTCATTTTTCAGACTTACAACATCTGCTATAGTGCCAGCCATCACAGCCAGAGGGTGCAACAAGGTGGGATCTAGAAAAGTGCTAGATTTGGGTGCAAGACTAGATATGGCTCTCATCAGGTCAATATTCTTGTGGGAAAATCTAGTTTCCATTTCTGAAATGGCCCTGTCAAGGATGTTAAGCAGGGATCTTTTCAGAGACTGATGGGGGGAAATGGTAGGGTCACCAGACTCTGTATGGCCCAAGGTTGAGAGTACAACACTTTGACCCCGGTGTTTGCTCATTGTTCTCCTTCTCTTTGTTGGATGTGACTCATCCTCAGCAAGGGATGACACTCCCCAACATCACGGATGTTTTTTAAGGAGTCCCATGCTGCACTAACAACCTCAGAAGCTCTGCACAGATCAACTGACTGAGACTGTAGAATAGCATTTGCTGGTTTCAAGACACCAAGCACCCGCAATGGGAACTTTTCAGTCTCAAAGAAGTGATGCCTCTTAATTTGGCATAGCAGGCCTGATGCCTCGGTGCACAGGCAACTGCAGCATCATCATCCTCTGTCATCTCAGATAGGATTCTAAAGATTTGTTCTTGATTGTCCACAGTGCACCTTGTCACCTCATAGTGGCTTGTCCATCTGATCTCAAGCAGCCTTTTTAGACAAGATGCATCATGTTTATTGAGCACATAGTGGTGGTGAACAAAGTTGTGCAGTGAACTAGATAGGCTAAAAAATCTTTTTGCACACGGCTCACTCTGCATGGCATGCACAAGCACTAAGTGCAGTTGGTGGATGTAGCAGTGGATGTATGGGACATACCTGTCAAACCTCTTTTGGAGCAGAGCTTGTACCCCACCTCTAACCCCACTCATCACAGAAGCCCCATCATAACACTGGCTCAGTATACTGTCAGCACTGTAGCCAGCATCACAAAGGTGTAACAGGATCTCAGAGTTGATGGACTCTGAATCAAGTTGTTACAAGTCAAGCAACCCAAGAAGATGCTCCTCTGGCATGGAATTTCTGACAAACCGTATTATCACAGACAAATTTTCCACATTGCACCTACCCTGGCTCCATCACTTTTGAGGCAAAACCCTGCAGAATCAGCACTCTCATATTTTTTCCTGACTTCTCCAAGCACCATGTCAGCCAGTGTTTAGATAATTTCATTTTGGATATCCTTACATGTGTATTTTGCATTTTTTGGGATACCCTTAGCAATGCTTGCTAGCTTCTCATCCTTCTCTAAGGTATATTCCATCATTTTTAGAAAAATACCTGAAGCAATGTCATCATCATTACCCACTGCACCCACGGAGCCCCAACTCATTTACACAGAGAAGCCTTATAGCACTACTAATACTCTTGACATAGTAATGTTTTTTTTTTCAAGTTCTGTTTTACCAACCAACATTGAATCCACAGTCCCCCGTGTGGCCTCTCAGTCCAGATGGTTGAATCATGCACATGGCTGTGGCTGGACACATGCCTCTGTAGCCCCTTGTCTCAATCAAGTGCTGCTTTCCAGTTGTTAAAACCAGTTAAGGTAAAACTACATCCCTCTCATTAACAGTGCTGCCATATTTCCGACAGGTGAACAGAAGCATGCGTCCCACACAACAGAGTACTCCAGCCATGGTTGTGTGCGGTACCAAGCAGGATTGAATGATCTTAATGTTGTACCACCAAATACACGTTTGGGGTAACTACCCAGTATTGGCTGGGATGGTGTATTGCCTTTTAAGTCACTGGGTAGCTGAGCGGGTTGCTTTGGGTCAGCAATTGTTGGCAGAGGTACAGGAGAAGCAGTGCCTGTTGATGCCACAGGAGTAGACATGCTAGCTGATGTCTCTGATGTACCAGCAGCAGCATCATTGCTACTGCTATTGGTACAGGCAGGGGCAGCGTCACACTTTTTAAAAGCTTGGAAGAAAGGATGCATCTCACAGCATTAACTTTCCCTTTGTGAGCTGCTGGAAGCTGGGGTGGAAAGTGAATAATCTTTACTAAAATCGCTGTGATTACATCAGTATATGAAATGAGAAAACTGTTGAGTGCTGAGGTGAAAGCTGGGGCGAGGCTTTGTGTTTGGGTCTGACAGACAGACACAACCCTCCAGTGTAGCAGACACGCTCACAGTGGTGCTTGTGGGATCGAGAAAGAAACACTTCTCTACCAGACTGAAACTGTGAGAAGAACAATGGACTAGTCCCCCATGAATGTACAAATATAGATGTATTTTTTAGTTGTTGTTAATTATATCACGAGTCGCTATGATCTTGACTACAGAGATTTGCTGCTTCCTTAAAGCCTCCCGCTGTTGACAAACTCATTTTGCTCTGCCCTGCCTACTGAGAAACCTGACACCGGGTCATTTGCATACTGACAGTGATTGGGTGTTTAGCTGGGAGGAGGGTGAGTTGGGGCTCTGTGCTGAGTGCTGTGTGAGCTGCGCACAGTGCACGGAGGGAAAGAGCGAACAAGAGGTGAAACCTATCGTATCATTTGTGCCTTTTCCTGTGGATTTTTCAGCTACTGTAGTAAATCTTGTCCATATTCAGTTTGTGGGTAATCTATTATTTTATTTCTCAACTTCTAAAAGTTTGATTTAAGGGGGCAGGACGTTTGTTTAAGGGGGCATTGCCCCCTCTTGCCCCAGCGTACAGCCGGCCCCGGCGCCAGCACATCGCAGGGTGAATACGAGCAACACGTACACTAGCAGGGTCAATATAGCAGAACAAGACCTGAAAACTGAAGCACGCCGAGTAAACCCAGCAGAAAAACATGCAAACTCAAGGGAGGGAACACCCGGGACCCCCATGCTGCGAGGCAGCAGTGCAACCTCCACACCACCGTGCCCCCACGTGTTTAATACATGATTTAATGCATTTCATCATGAAAATGATACCAAGTATTTATCTTAGCAATCTAAAGGTTCAGGGAGCAGGGATATCATGAAATTAAATGTATTTTGTGTGGTAATCGCTGCCTGCGCCCCAATGCCCCCCGCTTAATGCAAGAGGAAATCAGTTTAAGAAATGCGTAGCGATTAACAACTGGCTCGGGAAACATTTAACACAAAGTATTTAATGTGCTACATTGACCTATGATGGGGTTTGAGAAAGAAAGAAAGAAAGAAAGAAAGAAAGAAAGAAAGAAAGAAAGAAAGAAAGAAAGAAAGAAAGAAAGAACTCTGTATCTTGTGCTTGGAGCTTTATTGGTGTGGTGGGGAGTAAAGGAAACTGTTTCCCCACTAAATAAAAACATGTGCCATGTGCAAAACGTGTGCCTGGCGTCTGCTTCTGTCAGGTTTGGGCTGCTGG
>NW_024378418.1:0-7492 GCF_016835505.1 Polypterus senegalus
TTTGTGGAATTATTGAGCTAAAATCTTATTAGCCTTTTCTTCATGTTCATAGTAATGATGCTGCGATTTTAAAAAATAAGTTGTTCCATTTCTTTTGTTGCTAAGAGGTTGAGTTCTGATTGCAAAGCCCATCTTTTCCTAAAAGTGCCTAATTTGGAAACCTTGCATTATTCTTGATCTATTCTCGTAATTTCACTCATTAACTCTGATGCCTTCTTTGTTTATGATTTATTTTGTGAGAAAGATATGAAATAATCTGTCCTCTTAAAAAATGCTTTCAGTGTTTCCCAGTGTATTCCCAGAGCAGAGACCTCCGAGGATGCATTTGTCTCTAAAAAAATCAATTTGCTTGGATAAAAATTCTGCACAGTTCTCATCAGCTAATAACAGGGGGTTACGATGCCATCTGTGAGATGAGTATGTGGGGCATAGTGGTTTGAGCTCCATGATCAGAGGGGAATTGTCAGAGATAACAATATTGTCACATTTGCAAGATTTGATTGTGGGCAAGATATTTTTTATCTATAAAGAATAATCAATTCCTGAGCGACGAGGATGTACTGGAGAAAAAGAGGAATACGCTTTTAAGTATGGATTTAGAAATTCCATGGGTCTGATAAGTTGTGATCAATATGATACAAACTGTTATTACCCTGTAACTGAAGACCTGTGTAGGTCCAGATTTAAAATTACATTCATACAATTAAAGACTCCGGCCATTCTAATTCTATGAGTGTTCACATTAAGAATGTATGCACAAATGTTTTGGATGAAGTCTCGTGTAGATATTTTTCAAAATCATTTTACAATTAAATAAATTACCCACCACCATCACTTATTGCACTTCAGGATCTGATACTACAAATGAAATTGTTCTATGAATTAGAATCCCACACCTCTAGTTTTCTTTGTACAGCTGGAGTGGAATATACAATCTCTTTGCAACCATAACTGATCCTTGCTAATTAAGTGATGCTCCTTTAAAAATTACTATCTTGGATTTTAGACCTTTTAGGTCAGAGAATACTTTCTTCCTCTTTAATTCGTGAGTTAGACCTTTCACATTTCAGCTTACAAAGTTCACTGTTTGGTCACAGGTACATTGCTTCTGACAGACTTTTGTTGTCATTTTACAGTCTTAAATTAAGGTAGTACATTATTACATATGATAGCTTTAAACTTAATTTCCAATTTAGCTAGTAGTTATGGCTATGAAGTCTGTTGTATTTGTGTTGGCACTTTCAATTGTGGAGATAATAATGGATAATTTTAGTCTAACCTCTCTCTCTCTCTCATTTCTCCTAGGGCGGTAGAAAATGGCCGACAGTGGGGTAACTTCGCGTTGAAATCGTAGTTGAGGAACTCCAAGCACTTGATGAAAAGATTCAGAAACTCCTGTCCCGACGAAAATACCTGAGAAATCTGAAGGCCCGGCTGTTGGATAAACCGTCCTTGCCATCTGGAACCGTGAAACATCAACCCAGCGTTGTGCCGACCTCACCCAGCGTCTCGTAGGAGCGACGCCGCTGCTGACCTCGGTGGATTTCAGCTATGCAGGCGGGGGTTCAAGGCCAGAGCACCTCCATCGGCACAGGCGCAGCATTTTATCTCAGAACCGGTTTGACCCTCTCCGCGTCCCCATTTCGCCTTCAGCACCTGGTGATGTATTAGTGGTAGGTGATTCCATCGTTAGAAACCTTAATGTCGCATGCCCTAATGCAAAATCGTTTGTTTCTTGTTTTCCGGTGCTCGTGTCCGAGATGTAATGAAAGCGTCGCCAGCAGTCTACGAGAAACACAAGGAGAGGGCAGTTGGATCAATCGTCTTGCATGCCGGCGTAAACGATATAAGGCACCGACAATCAGAAATCCTGAAGGCTGACTTCGCAGCTTTGATTAAAGACACGAAGGAGAGGACCCCATCGGCAAAGATCTTCGTTTGGTCCACTACCTCTCGTCAGACGATCCAACGAGTACTACAGTCGTCTGCTAGGGTTGAACAACTGGCTACAGGGTTTCTGCAAGAAGAAGGATGTCGGTTTCATCAACAATTGGAATCTCTTTTGGAAAGGTCTCTTCAAGCGTGATGGCCTGCATCCGAACAGTTTCGCGCCGGGTCCTCTCCGAAAACATATCGAAGGTAATTCGTTTTCTTGACTATCTATCTCTGCTCTTAACCCCTTCGAAATAATACTGCTGTGCCAGGACATGATGAATGTTTAATAGAGTCTTCCGTTAAAGTTCACACCATTAATACTGTAATAAGCAATCTCAATGCACGTAGAAAACCTAGGAAATACGGCATAAACTCCAATAATCTAATTAAAATCACTATTTTAGAGGAACAATGTATTAAAACTATAAAACAGATCACAGATTAAACAAAAATACACACAGAGCGCTAATAATAATAATTTAGTTCCTATTCCAAATAACAATAACGCACATAGTACTCATCTCTGCACCTCCGAAACATTAAATATGGCACTATTAAATGTCAGAGCTTTAACTAACAAAACGTTTTTTATCAACGATCTTATTAGTGATAAAAAATAGATCTTATTGCACTAAATGAAACATGGCTTGAATTCAGATGCGCGCAGTTTTAATCGAATCTGCCTCCGGATTACAGTTTTACTCATGCAAACCGCCAGGGAAAAGGGGGCGGATTGGCTAACATTTACTCGAGCCATTAAAATGTAAAGATGTCAGTTTTGGTAAGTTCAAGTCCTTTGAGTATCTCGCCGTTGTTATTCATGGAGATTCTCAAGTTCTAATACTATCCGTGTATAGACCTCCTAAATATAACGCGTCGTTTTTTGAGGAATTCTCTGACTTAATGTCAATTTTAATTACTAACTATGACACACTCCTAATAGTTGGCGACTTTAATTTTCATATAGATAATCAGTGTGATCTAAAAGTAAAAGAATTTATGAACCTCCTGGATTCTTTTGATTTGAGACAACTCATAAATCAGCCTACACATAAAGCAGGTCATACATTAGACTTAGTGATTACTAAAGGACTGAAAGTTGATATAAAACAGATCATTGATATTGGTCTATCAGACCATTTTCTTCTACTTTTTAATATAGAAATAATGATAAAAAAACACTCATGAGAAGCATATTGTTAAAAACGCTTCTTTGATTCGCAGCAGCTTTAAAACTTACAAACATTTTAAGCAATCAGTCCGTTTATAGTGCCAGCTATAATAGCGAGGACAATGTAAATAGTAAGGTGGAAAGATTTAATTCTAAAGTGAGAGCTGCTGTTGACATAGTTGCACCTGAAAAGACAGTGAAAAAATCTTCTAGCATTGGTATACCATGGAAGACCCAAAGAGTGTCTGATTTAAAGAGAACATGCCGTAGAGCTGGCGTCAATGGAGGAAGACTAAACTTACTATCCACCACGAAATATTAAAAGTCAAAATAACAGAATACAATAACACTGTCCGTCTTGAGAGACGCTGCTATTTCTCTAAGATTATAAATAACAATGCTAGTAATCCTAGAGTCTTATTTTCAACAATTGATCACCTACTAAACCCAGGTAGCTCAAAGGAATGCCTCCTAAGTGCTTCCAGTGAAACCTGTGAGGCTGTCGCTGTATTTTCAATCAAAAATTAATGATATTAGAAATAACATAGTATATCTCCCCAACACTAAGGATCCCCTAAACCCCAACATCCTGTTATAAACAAATTAAACTCTTTCACTAGGATAGATTTACCTGATTTACAAAAATAATATCTCAATTAAAACCCTCCACCTCGTCCTTGACCCGATACCAACAAGGTTTTTCAAAGAAGTATCAGGCGTGCTAATTGATAATGTTCTTGACATAGTAAATTCGTCACTAGATACTGGGGTCTTCCCAGACTGTCTTAAGACTGCTGTAGTTAAACCCCTACTTAAGAAACATAATCTTGACCCCTCGCTCTTGAAAATTTTAGACCCATCTCTAACCTGCCCTTCTTAAGTAAAGTTCTAGAGAAGGCAGTCATTATGCAGTTAAATGACCACCTAAATAAACATGCTATTCTTGATAAATTTCAGTCAGGTTTTAGAACAAATCACAGCACAGAAACTGCACTCGTTAAAGTAGTAAATGACTTGCGGGTAAATGCAGACAGAGGCCATTTATCTGTTCTCATCCTCTTAGATCTGAGTGCTGCATTTGACACCATTGATCACAACATTCTTAGAAATCGCCTTAGTCAATGGGTGGGCCTCTCTGGCAGTGTCTTAAATTGGTTTGAATCCTACCTGACAGGGAGAAAATATTTTGTTAGTTGTGGGAATTACAACTCGAAGACACATGATATCCAATATGGTGTTCCACAAGGCTCTATCCTGGGTCCGCTGTTATTCTCAATCTACATGCTTCCGTTAGGTCAGATTATCTCAGGGCACAACGTGAGCTACCACAGCTATGCTGATGACACACAGCTGTACTTATCAATAGCACCTGATGACCCTGATTCTATTGATTCACTAACACAATGTCTGACTAGTATCTCAGAATGGATGAATAGTAATTTTCTCAAGTTAAATAAAGAAAACTGAAATTTTAGTGATCAGCAATAATGGATACAATGAGGCTATTAGAAATAAACTGGATACATTAGGATTAAAAGTCAAGACGGAGGTAAAAGCTTAGGGGTGATTGTTGACTGTAATCTGAATTTTAAATCACATATTAATCAGATCATTAGGACAGCATTTTTCACTTAAGAAACATAAGTAAAGTTAGACCTCTTATATCACTGAAAGATGCTGAGAAATTAGTTCACGTTTGTTTTCAGTCGACTAGATTACTGTAATGCACTCTCTCAGGACTACCCAAAAATATAAATCGTTTGCAACTAGTGCAGAATGCAGCTGCTAGAATCCTAACTAGGAAAAGAAAATCAGAACACATCACACCAGTTTTGATGTCACTACACTGGTTACCTGTGTCATTCAGAATTGACTTTAAAATTCTGCTTATGGTTTATAAAGCCTTAAATAATCTCCCCATCTTATATATCGGAATGTCTGACACCTTATATTCCAAATCGTAACCTCAGATCCTCAAATGAGTGTCTCCTTAGAATTCCAAGAACAAAACTTAAAAGAAGTGGTGAGGCTGCCTTCTGCTGTTATGCACCTAAAATCTGGAATAGCCTGCCAATAGGAATTCCCAGGCTGATACAGTAGAGCACTTTAAAACACTGCTGAAAACACATTACTTTAACATGGCCTTTTATAACTTCATTTTAATCGTAATTTAACTTAATCCTGATACTCTGTATGTTCAATTCATCATAACAACTATTCATGGTGGCTCTAAAATCGGTACTGACCCCTACTCTCTTTTCTGTTTCTTTTTCCGGTTTCTTTGTGGTGGTGGCCTGCGCCACCTCCACCTACTCAAAGCTTCATGATGCTCCAACAATGATGGACGGATTAAAAGGGAAGTCTACGTGACCATCATCATCATCAAGCCCTTCCGTGAGAACCCTAAATCCAAAGAGGACTGTTTCATTTATGTTAGGTAGAATGCCCAGAGGGACTGGGTCTCATGGTCTGGAATCCCTACAGATTTTATTTTTCTCCAGCCGTCTGGAGTTTTTGTTTTTCTGTCCCCTGGCCATTGAACCTTACTCTTATTCGATGTTAATGTTGATTTATTTTTTTTATAATTATGTCTTTCATTTTTCTATTCTTTAATATGTAAAGCACTTTGAGCTACTGTTTGTATGAAAATGTGCTATATAAATAAATATTTGTTGTTGTTAATAATAATAACTAATAATTTGCTTCCAACCCCTCATTTTGCCTCCCCAAGTGAGGCTAGACCACGAACTTCCAGTCCTTTGACATGGCCAGAGACAGAGCACGTCCAGAACTTAACAAGCCCCCAAACAGTGATGTAGAAAGATTAGAGTAAAGGTATCTATTAGCAATACAGTCTAAATGCTATAAACCTTGAATATAATCTTGAATATTCCTGAATGAATAACTCAGGGAATGATGTTAAACAGTACCCTTGGAGAAACAGATAATGTATGATAGTTCAATACTAATACAATAAAACAAGGGTGAAATTTTAAACAGTCACTTTTGGGAAAAAAAAAAAGGAAAAATAAAAAATACACATGCATATACAGTATATAAGAATGACACAAAGTCATCATAAAGGTTTGGGGCAGCCACCCATATATTGTTCCTTGGCTGCAAAGTGGTTAGGTTTGAACAAAGATGCTCACAACCAATACGAGTCCAAAACAGAACTAAATGGCTGAGTTAATTTGGCGGCTTTAACCTGCTGAACGTGTTCCTTCCATGTGCTGGAATAAATGACAACGTCATCTAAGTAGGCAGCACTATATGTGTTATGAGGGCAGAGCACTTTATCAACCAGACACTGGAAGATTGCTGGAGCTCCATGTAACCCGAATGGACGAACACGATACTGCCAGTGTCCACAAGTGGAGCTGAATGCGGTCTTGACCTTTGTGGAGTCCATTACAGGAACCTGTCAGTACCCCTTTGTCATGTCAATAGTGGTGAAAAATCTTGCCTGTCCAAGCCTCTCAAGCGTCAAATTGGGAGACTTGATTAAGTCGATGGAATTCATTGCAAAACCTCCCACTCCCGTCGGGCTTACTAACCAATGATACTGGACTGAATGAGGAACTATAACTCTCCTCTATCACTCCTTGTTCCAGCATGCATTTGATTTCAAGCTCCACTTCTGCTTTCTTTGCCTCGGGAAGTTGATAAAGGTGTTCTCGAACGATAACCCCGGGTTCTGTCACGATGTTGTGTGCAATTAGGATGGTCCTTCCAGGATTTTCACTCACTACCTGTGGCATGGACAGGATGGTTACTTTGAGCTCCTGTTTCTGTCTAGCATTTAATTCGGTGCCAAAGTTAAGGATATCGTTCTGAGCAAAGAAGGAGCGGTGCTGAGCGGAGGAGGGATCAGGATCCCTTTCCTTCCACAGCTTCAGCAAGTTTACATGATAAACCCCCTCGCTTGGTAGACGATTGGGTTGTTTCACCAAATAATCAATGAGCCTTTTCATCTCCTTAGCTACATAAGGGCATTGCCAATGGGCTAGCAATTTAGAATGGGAGGTAGGAGCTAACACCATGACACACATTTATTTCAGAGTCTCATTAAATTTTTCTACTAGACCATCGGTTTGAGAATGATACACCACGGTCTATAAATGCTGTATTTTAGGTAACTTGGCCGTTTCCCTGAATGTCTCCGAGCTGAAAGGCGTCCCTTGGTGCATAAGGACTTCCTTAGGGATGCTGTCATGCACAAAGACCCCCAGAAGTTCCCAAGTGATACACGTGGCTGAGCGCAAGGGAACAGCCTCTGGATATCGAGTAGCATAATTAGATACCGCTGGGTGCGTGCTGATTGGAACTTTGAGTCTCTGGGGACAGCGTGTATGACTCCGAGCAGCCTGATAATCTAAGTGCTTT
>NW_024378419.1:0-44253 GCF_016835505.1 Polypterus senegalus
ACTTCACCCCAAAGTCCAGTCCTTTCTCACACTGCCTCTCTCTTCTGGCTGCCTCCACCCCTCTCCTCCAAGACTTCATCCTTCTTCCACCCGACTCCAGCCCACGAATGGAGGGAGGCAGTCCCTTTTATTCACACCCGGATGAGCTCCATGTGCTTCCTGACAAGCCTCCACCGACACTCCCCAGTGTGGTGGAAGTACCAGCTGCGCACCCTGAAGTAATCCAGGTGTCCCCGATCCTCTTCCTCCCAGGACTTCTAGGTGTGGCGGAAGTGATGAGGTCCAGGGCTCCATAGGCATTGGGGCACTCCCTGGTGGTGATCACGGGCCCCTAAAGGGCTGAGTTTCAAAGCTCTGTACCCGTGGTCCCCATAGCCACCAGGGCGGTCGCCCCCACGTGGTCTGGAGGAGGCATAAGGTACCACCCCCAGCCGCCTGTGACAGTGCCCCATCACCAGCGAAGACCCTTCAGGCATAACAGCCCGTCCTCTGAGGGCAGGTCCCCAACGAAGCGGGTCCTACTGCGTGTCCAAGGTCCAGGGGAACGACAACCCGGGACTTGCCTCTTTGGCACACCCTCCGCGGGTTCCATGCCCCTCTTGTTGAGTCAACAGATGGGTCCGCTTGCACCCCTGCCACCTCCGCTGACTCTGAGGTTTCCCTCTGGCCCTTCTCTGGACGTGAGCAGCCTGCCTCACGTCTTCCCTTTTCAGAGGAACCGGCTCTCTTCCCTCAGTTCCTCCTCTTTCTCTGGGACTCTGTGACGGTTTGGGTCTGCCTATGGAAAAGGCGCAGATCCTGTCCCATCTGCTTCCCTGTGGAACGGTGCGAGACTGACGCTGGCTCAGGGTGTAGAGCACTAGGACATGGGGCACACTTCAGCCCGCGTCCTTCCAGCCCTCTCGCTGTCTCTCCCCTCACTGCATGCACAGTACCCACCGCTGCATCCACTGTCGGAGCCCCTCCTACTTGGTTCCATTCATTCATATCCCAGTGGGGTCTCCCTTAATCTTTACAGGGTCGGTTCCACTTACCTTCTCTGCCGTGTCCCCCTGGCTGAAGACTCCAGCGTCGCGCCGATCTGCCGATGCGACTGCCTTCACCTCCAGCTCCTTTAATCCTTTATGGAGGATGCGTACTACTTGTAAGAGCGACTCTGCAGGCTGAAGGCACACCCCCAGCTCACGCAGAGCCACGAGCAAGCACAATTCGTCAGCTGGCATTGGACTTACATTCCCGTCAGTCACACCTATCAACTGCGTCCTGTGGGGCCTCTTCGCAGGCCCAATCAGGTCCTTCCCTGGCAGGAGACAGACATTCTTTGGTCCCGTCTCTGTCCAATCAGCGGCGGACACACAAGACACGCCGTCCACTCCCGTGCCTGTCTCGGGGAGGAACTTCCGGCCATCTTGTCTCCCTTCTTCCTAGTGTGGCGCCATGCTTGTGATCTCTCGAGCTACAGTGGCTCCTTCTCTGCAGCTCCCGCAGCTGCCGCCACGCTGACGAAGCCCCACAAACCGGTACGCTCATGCCACCGTTGCAGATGCCTGCAAAACACAGAACATGCGTGACCCTCCAGGGCCGGCTGCTGGCAAGCAGGGCACTCACCTCTCATGTCTTGTCTGCCTGAGGAAATGTCCTCGGCGTGGCCTCTCTAGACGTAATGCTGTCCCAGGCGCCTCCAGCATTGGCACGCTTGTAGGAGCCCACTGCACTTCTGCAACGCCCGTTGTCTTCCCGCGCTAGGGGAAAACGGCCCTCCTGCGGTGGCGGTCCGTGGGGCGAGTCTCTCTCATGGGGTTATGTGCATGTGTGTGAGCTCCACTGCTCACTGACTTTCTCACACTGCCTCTCTCTTCTGGCAGCCTCCACTCCTCTCTTTCAAGACTTCATCCTTCTTCTACCTGACTCCAGCCCATGAATGGAGGGAGGCGGCCCCTTTTATTCACACCTGGGACGAGCTCCCCATAGCCACCAAGACAGTCACCCACGTGGTTTGGGGTAGGCGTAAGCCCTCCTCTGGTCCTTCTGGGTGTCCAGGTACCACCCCAGCCACCGTGATATATATATATATATATATATATATATATATATATATATATATATATATATATATATATATATATACACACACACACACATATATATATATATATATATATATATATATATATACACACACACACACATATATATATATATACACAAATATATATATATATATATATACACACATACATATATATATATATATACACACATACATATATATATATACACATTGTGGTATATAGGGGGCGCTCTTGCTCCCTTGAACCCCTGTCCACGACTCCAGACACCAGGTAAAAGTCCAAATGTTGACTTTATTTAATCGCCACAGTGCACAAAGCACACTCTCCACCACAATACTCATATAATCAATCACAAATCACAAATACAATCCTCCAGCTCCCAGACGCGTTGCCACCCTTCCATCCTCACTTCCAGGTCAGGTAAAAGTTCTTTTCTTCACCCCGGAAGCCCGTCGCTCTTCCTATGACGAACATCCGGGTCCATGATTCCCTGCTCGCCTCGGGCACCTCCATACTGCAGGGAGGGCTCCATCTGGCGGCCTGGGGTATTGGCCGGTATGATAAGCCGGCCAAATATCACAGTACTCCTCCCCCAGCAGAAAACCGTGGTTTTTCGTGGTGTGTCCCCCGAGGGACATCCTCCCCCAAGGTGATCCAAAGACCGGGTCCCGTTGATACAGTTGATACTCCCGTACAAACCTAGGAGGAACAGTATAAGTATAAGCATTATGAACTCCTGCCCTCCTAGAACAACCTTTCCACTCGTGGCCTGGTCTGCGCCATTTGTAGCACAGCCGCGGTCCCCTTGGTAGTCTTTCTCGTCAGGACACGAAACACCTGGGCACTTCTGGCTCCGCCCTTGTCTCAGCTGGGGAGAATTCCCCCGCCGCCTTTGCTCTCTCATGGCCCTTTTCCACCTTGTCAGGAGTCCTAGCAAAATACCCACGCTTCGCAGCAGAGAAGTAGTGTGTTAAAGAAGTTATGAAAAAGAAAAGGAAACATTTTAAAAATAACTTAACATGATTGTCAATGTAATTGTTTTGTCACTGTTATGAGTGTTGCTGTCATATATACACACACACAGTGTTCTGTACTGTCGTTTATTGCGATTGTTATAGTTATTGTGCAGCTATTCAAGACTTACTTTACTGCTCAGGTACCCATTTCCTTTATTTAATCCAGGCTTGTACACTATTTTTGTTTGTTTATTATGATTATAGATATTTATTGATTCCCTTCTTTAGCTGACTACCTGCTCATATAAATGCCCGCTGGTTTTTGTGAAGCAGCCTTTACACAGCTTCTCCGCTGTTTTATAAACGAACGACATATAAAGCCATCCTTTTTCCTTGCTTTGCCAAGGAAGCTGCCTTTTTATTTAATCCACGGGTTCTCCGCTGTTTTATTGTTCGTTTATTACGATTATTATAGTTCTCTTTATATATCACATTGTCAGTTCAGCACTCTGGTTGTAATATGACGAAGCTGCGCGAGCTCACTCTTGAGAATACAACGTATAGTTGTCCAGGAGAAAAGCAATCTTGCCTGAAATCAATGGCAACCTTTTGTAGGGTCTGTCCCTGAGACTTATTACTTCTCATCGCGAAGCAGAGCCTTACTGGAAATTGGAGGCATCTGATTTGAAATGGGAGATCAGAGGGTGTAACGGGGATGCGAGGAATACATTGAGTGTAGAGAAACTCTAGAGACAGCGTGTGTATTAACTTGTGGATTTTTCTGTGAGTATTTGGTGGCAGCGTGACGAAGTTGCTTCCGCAAGACCGCGTTAGCTGTGGAGCTCAGCTTGGAGCATATTCTTTTCCTACCTTGTCAATTGTGTAATGCATTTTTTGAACAGGTTTGATGCATGGAAGTGATCACTCGTACTGCGTTCAGTCAGTTCACGTAAGCTGCTCTCTTGTGTGATGTTGCGATGTCCACGGCTTCATTTAATGTTAGCTAAGACCCGGCACTTAAAAGTTTCTCGCTACATTAATTTTAACTCCGTTACAAAGTGATCCAAAGTCTCGTTTATACCTTGTGTCTTCTAATTAAACTTGTATCTCGCTAATAAAGTATTCAGCGTTTTCTTGGCTCTTTGGGAGCTCTTCCTTCTTTTCTACGCATCATGCTCACAGTCAGTTCATGTGATTACGTGGGAGGCGTGATGATGTGACACGCAGCTCCACCCCCCACGGCCATCGAACTAAAATCCATTGCAGTATATGGAGAAAAATAGGTTCCATATATGACCATTACATGTAGAATTTCGAAATGAAACCTGCCCAACTTTTGTAAGTAAGCTGTAAGGAATAAGCCTGCCAAATTTCAGCCTTCTACCTACACGGGAAGTTGGAGATATAGTGATGAGTGAGTGAGGGCTTTGCCTTTTATTAGTGTATATATAATATAATATAATTTTATTCAAACACTGCAAACAAACATTTGTTTTTTTTTTCAAAAGCTTAAACGTGCTCCATGACAAGTCAGAGATGACAGTTCCGCTAGGAGCAGAGAATGTCAGAGAGAGAGAAAGAGAGATAAAAGCAAACAATCAATTCCAAAACTGACAGGCGCTGCGCTGCACAAGGCTTTTAAGTGGGCGGAGTACCGCCGCAAGGTTTGTATTACGTGTTATAGCGCAAGGATAAGGAGCAATGTGAGGGTAGTCAGTGTTTCAGGGGTTGTGGTTTGCCCAGGGGCGTCGGTATCTTCTTGGGTAATGATCAGCCCTCCAGCTTACACCTCCCCTCAGCTTTATTCACATTCTTGTGAATCAGCGACTCTCTGTACCAGGTTCATGTTCATGTTAGCGTGATAATACGTCTGCGTTGACGTGTTCAGAACCTGGTCGGTGCTTTACTGTGAAACTGTTAAGGTTGTAAGCCCAGAAACCATCTCATTATGGCGAGAGTTTGTATCTTTCTGTCGGTATAACCATTGAAGTGGAGCATGAGCAGTTACCAGAGTGAAGTTTCGTCCACACAAGTAATAGCGTAGCGCTTCCACAGCCCACCTAATTGCCAAGCATTCTTTCTCAATTGTAGAATAATTACGTTCCCTAGGAAGTAATTTCCTACTTAAATATGTTTTGGATCTTCCTCTCCATCAAAAATTTACGACAGGACTGCACCCACACTAAACGCACTTGTGTCTGTTTTGTGAAATCCGGTTTCTTAGAACCGGATAAGAAGACAATGCCTTTTTTAAATCGCTGAAAGAACGTTCGCAATTTTCTGTCCACAAGATAGGTTGGTTTTTTCTGTCTGTAGTAAGCTGTAAGAGGAGCAGCTCTATGTGCAAAATTTGGGATGAATCTTCTGTAGTAAATCCAGCAAGCCCCAGAAAAGCGCTTACTTGTTTCTGTTTCTCAGGCTTCGGATAAACAAGCATTTCTTCTATTTTCCTTAACTGTGGCCTAAGTAAACCGCTCTAAGTGTGTTTGCCAATCATTGCTGAAAATCACGACATCGTCAAGGTATGCCCCGGAATATTAAGAGTGAGGACATAGGATCTGATCCATCATACGCTGAAAGGTCAAAGGTGCCCCGTGTAGACAAATGGGAGTCTTGTAAATTCATAAAGTCCGTCAGGAGTCGCAAATGCTGTTTTCTCACAACTGCTAGCCTCCAAAGGCACCTGCCAATAGCCTTTTGTGAGATCTAGCCTAGAGATATAGCTCGCCTGACCCAGTTTTTCCAATACTTTAACGACACGGGGCATCGCGTAAGCATTGAATTTAGAGACCTTATTCAAGTGTCTGAAATCGATACAGAAGCTTAACCGAACCGTCTTGCTTTGGGACTAATACGACTGGGCTGCACCAGTCACTTTTACTTTCACGAATTACACCTAATGTCAGCATCTTTTTTACCTCCTCGCGTATAATATTTTGTCACGCTTCTGGAATCTAGAATGGCCACATCTGTATGCGAACACCAGGTTCAGTGGTAATTTTATGTTTTGTGATGTTAGTTTTGCCTGGTAAGTCTGAAAAGACATCAGTGTTCCGTTCTATCAAAGATAACAGTTCTGTCTTTTGCATGTCAATAAGATCGTCACCAATGGCAACATCGGTTTGAGAAACAGCAGCCAAGGAAGTGTTAATGTGTACAATCTGGAATGGTTTGCGCCGGCCTGGTATTCTAACCTTGTAATTTTCGACTCATATGCTCCTCAATAATGGCAGGACCCTGTCATTTAGCTAAGAATTTGTGTGGATCGGACGGAACCAGTACCAAAACCAAAACCAGTACCGATCACCAGGTTTGAATTCACAGAGCTTACTGCGCCTATCATAAAGACGCTCTAAGCTTCCTGTTCGCGCTTGTTGATGCTCCACAGCAATAGAGGAAAGCATAGAAATTCTGTCTTGCAACGAAATTAGCCGATCTGCAAAGCTTGGTCCTTGAGCTGCTCTCTCGTTTCCTATCCATTCCTCCTCGCATAACATTCAAGTTGCCTCGCGGCCGCCTGCTGAATATCAACTCGAAGGGACTCAAGCCAGTGGATGCCTGTGGTGATTCTCGCACTGCGTACAAAGCAAAAGGTAGGACGGTGTCCCAGGTTGTGGGATCATTATGAGCAACTCGCCTGATCATCTGTTTCAAAGTTTTGTTAAATTGCTCGGTCAAACCATTCGTTTGAGGATGGTAAACAGTGGTACTCAATTTCTTAATAGCAAAGCTGTCACACAATTGTTTCATCACGAGAAGTGAAAGGTGTGCCTTGATCAGTTAAGATTTCTCTAGGGATACCAATACGAGTAAAAATATCACACAGAGTTTTGGCTACAGGCAAGGAATTGGCCTTTTTCAGAACAATCACTTCTGGATATCATGTTGCATAGTCAACCAACACCAGCAAATATTGGTACCCATTCTTAGTCTTAGGTAAAGGACCCACAATATCTAATCCCACACGCTGAAAGGGAACTTTCAAAGTGGGCATAGGACAAAGGGAGCCGAGGAGGCTTATAAGCAGAGACGATCCGGCAGTCTGGACATGAAGTACAAAACCGTTCAGCATATTTTCCCATATTCAGCCAATAAAATAGTTTTGATAACCGCTCTCTGGTTTTGTTAGCACCGAGGTGCCCTCCCAAGATGTGTGAATGTGCCAGATGCAAAACAGTTTCCCTATCTGCTTCAGGTACCACCCGTTGTTTAATAAATTCCCCCTCCAAATGATCTGAGATCACTCTGAAAAGAAAACTGTGGGCACGTTTTCTATTTTCTCGTTTCTTGTGACTGAAGACAGAGAGATATTAATTAAAGTTAGTAAAAAATCTTTTATTAATACACACCAGGCAAGGGTAAGATGACAAAGAAGCACAGTCCTAGGACACCTGCCCTTCATCTGCCTCGAGGGGTCGGTATCCCAAATCTTTTATAGGGCCTTTGTCTTATGACTTTGGTTGCACAAGAATTTCAAACCGTTACATCTTACAACATTTTGCTTGGATCAGCATTTACCACATTCTTTAAGTTCATCAGTTGGTCACTTGTGGTTTTTTGTTCGTTAGGAGAAACAAGAAGTTGCACTTGCACTATAAAGACAGGTTCTGCGTGGCTCTATCATGTATACCAGATTGATCAAACTGATCAAACTATTTATTATTTTTCCACATTCCCCCCTTTTGAACAATCTGGGTATGACAAGGAATAAAGGAAAGTTAGACAGCGGAGGTAAAAAGTGGGGAAGGAGGAGGAGAGGGGGAAGGGGACGAGGAAACTGAAGAAGCAAATTGGAGTATATGTTCCTCATGTAGCATATAGGCCTTGCCATAGAAGCAGTGAAATATTTGGATATTATATAGCGAATAAGAGGAATAATGCAGCAGCCAACAAGGAGAAGAACTAATAAATACTACTGCCAAAGAAATAAATGCTGATTTTAGCCATTGGCCCCAGGACCCGAAAGTGGACGTAAACCACTGATCCCAAGGGTTAGGGATGCCAGAGTTAGCTGCAAGTTCATTAGAAAGGGCAGTGAGACCGGCTAATGCATGAGTGATAGAGCCATCAGGAGCAGTATTATTGGGAATGTAGGTGCAGCAAGTGTCTCCAAACATTGCACAGACACCACCTTTTTCTGCTAAAAGCATATCTAGGGCCAACCTGTTCTGCCAGGTCATTAGAGAGGTACGATCCAACTGCTCATGAATTCCTTCAACGGCATCTTTTGTGAAGTTGAGGAATCGTTGTTGGTTATAATACAAATAATTGATCCAATCGACATTTTTATTGATGGTGATCTGAGGTATTATGGACTCAAACCCAGCAGCTACCTGATCCCTGGCTTTAAATTTATCTGGGACTCCTCTGGGGACTCCTATGGAATCGATATATACTCCTGGGCCGTGTAGGGAGAAACTGGAAGAAGAATCTGGGAGAGAACGGGTTCGGGAAATAGTGGAGAGCTGGGAATAAGAGGGGTGATACGGAGAGTGTCAAGAGGGTAAGGTCAGTAATCGGAAGGGCAAGACCAGCTGTATAGGGGCACAAGTGTCAGACCAATCGAAAGGCAAGATATCAAATAGTTTTGACCTGAGGCACATCCACCAAATATCAGACCTAGGGGTAGTTTGGGAAAGCAAAAACTTTGAAAGAGTGGAATTAAAAGAGGAGGAGTCACATGGAAGGTCTGGGAGCAGAAGGAAGAAGGTAATTCTCCCACCCAAGCAGTTCCATTTGATTTAAAGCATGTGAAATTACCTTCGTGAGACTGAAACATGGGGTAATCATATGATGGATGGGGAAAAAGGGAAGATAGATTAGCACATTCGGAATTAGTGGGGATTTTGGGGCTAGTAAACAAGTAGAGAAGACAAGGTAACCCAGTGGGGTCAGAAATGTTGGATAGTGGGAAAGGGACTGTAGCTAAATGAGAGCGCGTGGCTGTACAAGCGTAGCAATGTGAACGATTAACCTGTTTTGCTGAATAGATTACCCACTGCAACCATCTATTTTGATCCCCATAGCCTGTCTCCACAGAGAAAGTGCTGGTTAAGGTATTTAGATGCAAAATCTGAACCAGGGGTGATTCATCATGTGGAGATACAGTGGTGAGAAACTGAGTAAGAGAGGGGGACGAGGGAGAGAGAAGGTGTCCTAACCTTAATTTGAAAAATCCTCGGGATCATAACCACTTGCATATGCAGCTAAGACATAAGTTCCTGAATCATGCAGAGAAGGATTCTTCAGAGTAATGATTAATGGATTACAATGATTCTCAGCACACTCATGAGGGGCGTGTCCCTTTAAAATAGAGAATCGAGTTTTCAGGCCATGCTGTGTAGCCTGCCAGTCATTTGGTCCTGTATTTGCAAACACATCGCGCCAAAATCCACATTCAGAGTCCTCTGAGGAGGAACCTGAATCAGAGTCATACCAAGGGTAGCTTACACAAACATATTTGTCAGGCCATTCCCATTGTTCCTGTCTGCCAGTACAGGGGGCAATTGCACAAAAATCAACCTGGAATGAGGCAGTTTCTTCCACCTGGAAAGTCAGTGTCACCCGTGAAGTGGATAATGGAATGGAAAACAATAAGATTATGTATATTAGGGTGCCATCTTTTGCAGTGTGAAGCGTGAATCCAGGCGGGCAATCCTTCAACCTTTACGGCATGTGGTGTAGACAGAAGAACTTGGAACAGTTCTCTCCACCTAGACTGATGCCAATGTTTCCTCCGGGTATCTCGAACCAGAATCCAGGTGCCCAAGGGAATGGCGAGTCTTCAGATGGAGGGCTGGTTCTCCAGGCCTGATTAACCTGCTCGTGGACTTCCTTCAGGGATGCTCGGAGACCTGTAAGACTAGAAAGAATATCATTGTCCACGTATGCAGGTTCACATTTCCTATAACCATGCCAACGGGCATGGGTCGTCCGGTCAGAATTTCAAACGGCGATAGTCCCAATTGTCGGTGTGTCCATCCCCTCAATCCCATTAGGGCCAGGGGCAGAGCGTCTGGCCATGATAAATTGGTTTGTTCACAAATTTTTTGCAAGTTTAGTCTTTAGGGTGCCATTGCATCGTTCTACGATACCCCCACTTTGTGGATGATATTTGCAGTAATGATGTACATTGATCTGCAGCCAGGTGGTTAATTCATTTATAATGGAATTCACAAAGTGAGTACCATTGTCTGTTTGTAACTTTTGCGGGATGCCCCATCTTGGAATAATTTCTTTAATTAGTGCCTTAGCAACTGTTTTAGCATCATTGTGTTTAGAAGGGAAAGCTTCTACCCATCGGGAGAACACATCGACAATCACAAGGCAATATCGGTAACCTCTAGACGGTGTTAGTTCAATGAAATCCATTTGGAGGTGTTCAAATGGACCCATCGGGTTAGGAGTAACGGCGGGACTTACCTGTGTGCCTTTTCCTACATTAAACCTTTGACATAATACACAGCGTCTACAGAATTGCTCTGCATATGTAGAGAAGCCCACAGCTTCCCAATGTTTTTCACATCCCGACCATGGCATCTTTCCCAGCATGGTCGAGGCCATGGGCTATTTTTGCCATACCTGGAAAAGAAGCCTTTGGGAGAAAAGGTTTGTTAGTTTGCTTATGAGTCCAGACTCCATCAGAGAGGGACCCTTCTTTGGACCATTTTTCTTTTCATGTCCGTGGCTGCACTCTGTAAAGAAATAATTTGATTATCAGAGTCCTGGTCATTTCTCTGTTGGAATAAAGAGATTGGTGTGTTACTGTGTGCAGCCTTTTTAGCAAAGTAGTCTGCTAATTCATTTTCTTTGCTGACAGGATCCTGTTTTCCTGTGTGAGCTTGACATTTAACAATCGCTAGCTTTGATGGTTTAGTTATGGCTTCAAAAGGGATTCGATTAACTTTTGATGTTGGATGGGCTTGCCAGTACTGGTCTTGAATCCCCTCAATTTCCATAATGCCCCATGATCATGGCAGACTCCAAAGGCATATCTAGAATCTGTATAAATTGTTATGATTTTTCCTTCAGACAGCTGACATGCTCTGGTGAGCTATTAATTCAGCCGCTTGTGCACTCAAACTTGATGAAATTCGATTTGCTTCCAGCAGGCGGTCCTTGGACCACTGCGTAACTAGTTGAGGGTGTTCTGTTTTCCAATCGCAAAGAACATCCGTCTACAAAAATAATTTCTCCAGTTTCTAAAGGTGTTTCCTGTAGATCTACTCGAGGCTTTATAACCTTTGTTGTTTCTTTATGGCAATTATGCGGTTCACCTTCGTTATCTGTTGGCAACAGGGTGGCTAGATTTAAAGTGGAGCATCTTTCAATCGTAACGTTTGACAGAGTACAGAGTACATTCTGATAGTGTATTGCCCTAGCAGTAGTGAGATGTGAGGTCTTAGCCTGTACTAAAATGGAATGTACAGCGTGAGGCACCTTTACTGTTAGGGGGCTCATGAGCACTATATCTGTACTGGCTAGCACAGCTTCTGTTGTGGCAGCCACAGACCTAAGGCAAGGTGGAAGTGCTGCAGCCACTGGATCCAATTTTTTCAAAAAATATGCTGTTGGCCTTTGTTTATCCCCATGTAACTGTGTTAAAACTGCATTCATATATCCCCCCTTTTCATCCACAAACAGAGTGAATGGACGTAAAAAATCCAGTAAGCCTAACACCGGAGCCGAGGAAAGTGTGTTTTCAAGTCACAGAGAGCCTTCTCAGCCTGCTCGTCAGTGTCCCATGTAGTGCCAAGCTTTCTCCACAGCACCTGAGTCCATTCTGCGGCATTAGGCTTATACATATCATACAGCTACTGTAATTGTTCTATGAATTTTTTAAACACACCGATGACTTTGGGATCAGGCAATTCGGACACAACGTCCTTCAGCTCTTGAATGTCCCAGTTACGATGTATCATTACAGTAGTGGGGTTATTAGCTCCTGCAGGTTGCATTGAATCATGTCGGGGGGTTCTGGGATCTCAATCAGGGGGCACTCGAATAAGGGGCCTGTGGGTTTGGGGGACTTTAAGGGGATTGAAAGGTGGTGTTTTGATTAGGGGGCTGAAGGAATAGGGTTTGACTTCTAGTGCGTTGTGAAATGGAGGTTCTAGGATCGTGAAACCCACCTGCCAACCCATTACGTTACTTTTGTCATTCCCCGGATCAGTGTGTAATGAGGGATCATAATGGTATTCTTCAAAGAAACCAGACCCCAAGGGATCATCTTTTAATTCTGGTGCGGTGGGCGCTGGAGGTGGCGGAGGAAAAGGTGGGGGCTGTGGATGTGGTGTAGGAAAGGTGAAGGAACAAGTACGAGATATAATGGGTCTTTGTTTTTTTTTTTTCGCTCTTCTTCCGCTTC
Source organism: Polypterus senegalus (assembly GCF_016835505.1). NCBI lineage: Eukaryota > Metazoa > Chordata > Cladistia > Polypteriformes > Polypteridae > Polypterus > Polypterus senegalus. The sequence continues at coordinate 12,396 of NW_024378419.1, forward strand.
TCATTCGACTGTGGTCCTGAATCTGCTTGCACTTTCTGTAAAGCTATAAATAACTATTTTTTTCCTTCTAGTTTTAACTTTCTGCAGCCAATATTTCATTTCTGTACTGCCTTTAAATTACGATCTTTAATAACCAACTCCCATCTGTCATACATAACACGGACCTTTGTTACAACATCCTTGTACATTTCTACATACAACATCCTTGTGCATTTCTACATAATATTTTTCTAATTTCCTGAATTTCACTTATGCCTCCTGTCCTTCCAGTGTCCATCTCCCTCACTTTGCTTATTCCATTTCTTACACGCTTCTTTAAAATCTAACCTCGCCTTTTTATCTATTAATTTTCTAGGAGACCCATTTTTTCTCGCCGTCTGTTGATTCCCCGAAAATAATCCTTCTAGCATTAAAAGACTTTGAATCTTCGAGGCACTGTTTGGCAGGATTGCTGTTATGTGTTCCCATTTTTCCCTTGCTTTTTCCTCCCGATTGCTGTGACAGATTTATTCTCTCTTGTCATGTCCTATTCTCACTTCTGTCTTCAATTAACTACTAGTTTTTCTGAGTGTGCCACTCACCCGTTTCTAGTGTTCCCCTTAATATTCCCAGAAGTGGAATACCGAAGCTTTTCCTACATTACTGTCACAGTGCTCGGCGAAAGCAAGTATTTATTTCCAGTAATGCACTTATTTATTCTTCCCCTTGTTTTATTAACCTGTTATTCCTCTATTCTATACTCTATCCTCTGTCCCATAGATTTGTCCGGGTTTATGGGTATGCCACGCACCGGATCCCATCCTAAATCCCCCTTTTTTAATTCCCAGAGGATAGTGTTCTATACTATCTTTCCCAACAGGAGTGACTTAAAACAAGGTATTTCTTTTCCGTTTACTATTCCCAGTCACTTTCTATACTCCACAGCAAGCCCGCCTCCAGTTTTATCTTTTTACGGAAACCCCCGATGGTACTTACCCAAGCCTGGGAGTTTAGTCAGCTTTGTCAGGAAATCCTTCTCAGTCACCGTGGTTGTACCAGAAGGAGACCGGGGACTCCTCACGCAGGAACCGTCTCAGGACAGGGCAGTCCTAACTTTTATTGGAGCTGCTTACTCTGCTGCCGGTGTACACTGTAGCGGCAGTCTGCTTCAAGAAGACAGATCGCTGAGGTCTTCCCCGCTCGAGGAGTCAGCCGGCCGACTCCTGCCCCACGTTGGGCGCCAAAAACTGTGGGCACGTTTTCTATTTTCTCATTTCTTGTGACTGAAGACAGAGAGATATTAATTAAAGTTAGTAAAAAATCTTTTATTAATACACACCAGGCAAGGGTAAGATGACAGAGAAGCACAGTCCTAGGACACCTGCCCTTCATCTGCCTCGAGGGGTCGGTATCCCAAATCTTTTATAGGGCCTTTGTCTTATGACTTTGGTTGCACAAGAATTTCAAACCGTTACATCTTACAACATTTTGTTTGAATCAGCATTTACCACATCCTTTAAATTCATCAGTTGGTCACTTGTGGTTTTTTGTTCGTTAGGAGAAACAAGAAGTTGCACGTGCACTACAAAGACAGGTTCTGCGTGGCTCTATCATGTATACCAGATTGAGCAAACTGATCAAACTATTTATTATTTTTCCACAAAACCATCCTTTTCTATAAAGTGCGGGGTCTTCACAGCCCCGGAATCACGCTCTTGGTAATAAGAGTCATTAGCAGAGCAAGCCTGTTTAAATGCATATTCTAATGAGCTATCAGAATGCTGTAAACGCACAAAATCTGATTGTTCGTTAATGAGAGGTTTGTGTTCGGAGGGGTTTGCAATCTGGGAAGTTGTAGAAGGACCAGCACATTCTGGAAAATTGTTCGGGGTGACATCCGTCTCACTAGAGAGATCGGGTTCAATATCTAAGTTGGGTTTTAGATTTTCCCCAGCCGCTACCAGTTCGTCTTAGTTTTCTTCTTCTCTATCCATAGTTCAATATTGGACTCGATTACTGGTCCCTGACATTTATTAATTAGTCTAGGAAAAAAGGGCATTTCTCCATCCTATGAGGAATGGCCATGGGCAGGAATCTGAGACTGCAGTCCAAACTTTAAAATGACGACCCCTGTAAGTTAAAGGAAGAAGTAATGTTTGATAATCTTTAACATCACCATGTACACATCGTATTTTTACAGTCTCACAGTCTTTAAGGGATCTTTCATCAAGACAGTCTCGTCTCACAATACGAAGGTCACTCCCCGAGTCTAACAATGATGAGATTTCTCTGCCCCCCAATTTAACTGGGATAAACAATCCATCTTTTCCTTCCGAAGAATATGTAATATTTGAGCAACAAACCTCAGCCAGTGCAGCTTCCATCGACTGAGCTGGAGACAAGCGACATTCTCTTGCCAAATGGCCGAGTTGATCACACCGGAAACATCTATGGTTGGCACCGCTTCTGAAATATCCTTTGCGACGTCCACGGTTTCCTCCGCCCGCTGTTGCCGTTTCCTCAGAAATATGCATCTCTTCTATGACTGGATTCCCTGGGGTCTTACCTGACCCCATTCGATTTTCAGGTCCTGCAGCTTGTTGATGTTGTTGCCATCGATCGAAGCAAGGAGAATGTCCTGGACGTTCGTTCACAGGTTGCGAAGCAGCTCCAAATCCATCGCTCTTTCTCCAAGCGGACTGTTAACCCTGCAATCGTCTCGATATAATCGTTAATGATTTAATATCTTGGCGCAGAAATTCATCTCTAAGAACTGCAGGTATCCCGGTCAGTAGGCTAGTATATTCATTACAACTTTTTCCATCACGTCTCCTTCAAACCAGCAGTGCACTTTATGTATCAGTTCTTGAATTTGCGCACGGATTGGGTCATCTGTGTTTAGTTTAAGTGCATAACTTTTAGCCATTTGAAATAAGTCTTTAGAGTTATCCATCTGTGCAACCACTCCTGGTATCACTTGTCACACTTGGGTCACAGATTTGCACAGAGACACAGGTGGTTGTAGTAAACAGGAATTTTATTCAAACACTGCAAACAAACATTTGTTTCTTTTTTCAAAAACTTAAGCGTGCTCCATGACAAGTCAGAGATGACAGTTCCACTAGGAGCAGAGAATGTCAGAGAGAGAAAGAGAGATAAAAGCACACAATCAATTCCAAAACAGACAGGCGCTGCGCTGCACAAGGCTTTTAAGTGGGTGGAGTACCGCGCGAGGTTTGTATTACGCGTTATAGCGCAAGGATAAGGAGCAATGTGAGGGTAGTCAGTGTTTCAGGGGTTGTGGTTTTCCCAGGGGCGTCTGTATCAGCCCTCCAGCTCACAATATATATCACAGTATTACAGTAAAAGTACAAATAATACCAACTAAAGTAGCATGAATTTCTTATGGGATAACCTTTTTTCTACATCTTCCTTTTTCAGTTTGTTGTTGTTATTTACCTCTCTTCCATCTTTCATGTCTTCTAATATTGTTGTGATTCAGTTTTCCAATACATACAGTAAACAAAAGTGTAGCTGTACCTGGATAAATGTGTGTTAATTTAGCACAGACTGTGACAAGTAAAGTTAATTATAGTGAGCCTTATTGCTTTCTGAATGAGCATGTGGTATTTTCTGTGCTTCACAAGGCTGTTTCTGTGTAGTGGTTTGCAGAAATTGCTCATCAAATTGTAATGTGTGAAACCATGTGAATAGATTTGAGAAATGTTTCTTTTGAGAGTTGAAGCAATGGTTTAACCACACACTCAGGTATGTTGAATTTGAGGAAGAGTTAGCCAACCTGTGTTGTAGTAAAGAATTGGAATTGGGGATAGTGTACAACTCCAAGGCGGCACAGGAAGAGACTCTAGACCTGAGCCTTAAAGATAGGTGGGTACATTTGGACCTGCAAGGTAAAGGGTACACGCTATGCAGTGGCATCAAACCAGAATCTGGAAATATCAAACTGTTTTTTAAGATCTTGTGGTGACTTGGTTAACTCTGAGGTGGTAGGAAGCCCTAAGGAGTCAACTCAAAACATGTGACCAGAAAGAAAGTTAGTGATAATGGTGAACAGAATCATTAGAGGGATTGCCATGAAGGTTTGCTCTAGAGACAGAGAGTCTTGCACATTGTCCTGTCTTCCAGGTGCACAGATGGAAGGTCTCCCTAGAAGGAGTGGATATAGGCTCCTGGCCAGAGTAAGGGTGGATCCAGTTGTTATTGTTCATGGTGGAACAAATGACATGCAAAACAGTAGACTATCATTTCTGCAATTCAAAAATAATAAATTAGTTACAAAGCTGTGGAACAGAACTGACAATGGCATTGTAGATTAGTACATGGTTTTTATGTATAGGATATGTATAGGATAGAGGGGCACAGGCTTATGGGGCATTTGAAACTCCTTCTGGAATAAATAGGACATGTTATATTATAAAAGGTTGCTCGAATGCATTGGGGAAGAGTGTGAGTAGGTTAGTTATTAGAGTTTAGGACAGACCTGGATTATACTGTCAACTGAAGGAACACACAGTAGTGTGAAAGCGAATAAGATACATTTGAGAAAAAGAGCCAAAGTAAGATAAATAATACATTAAGAATTGTTTGCTTTAATACTTGGAGTATCAAAAATAAAACACATGAGATGGAATTGTAAGTAGCTGAACATAATTATGATATTATAGCCATAACAGAAACCTGGCTAAATAATACAGATAGGGATGAATATAGCATAGATGTTTCTATGTTTTTATGAAGGACATAATAACATAAAGAGGTTGGTTGCCATTTACAGAATGTGAAACAGAATTTGAATGCAAGTCTTCTTCAAATGGATGATTAAGGATGCCTAAGCCTGAATAGAAAGCATTAGAGAAAGAGGCCTGATACTGGTAGTATGATATAGACTCCGAGTGCATATAGTAGTTTCAGTAGTTTCATTGTGCATCTTTATGATAATTTGAAAAGGGTAATGTTTATAGTCATAGAATATTTTAATTACCCAAATAATAACTGGGCTAAATCTGCTTATATTGGAGTACATGAACAGGAGTTGTTATGCATAATTAGTGACTGTTCTTAACACAATACAGTCAGGTCCATAAGTATTCGGACAGTGACACAATTTTCATAATTTTGTCTCTGTATTCCACCACATTTGGATTTGAAAGAAAGCAATCATCATATGACTGAAGAGTAGACTTTAAGCTTTAATTTAAGGGGTTTGCCAAAAATAATGTATGAAAATTATGTCACTCTCCAAATACTTATGGACCTGACTGTAAGCTAAAACAACAACGAGGAATGAAGCCTGTCTAGATTTGGTATATTGTAATTACCAGGACAGAATTAAGGGAGTAAATGTGATTGAACTATTAGTGTCTAGTGACCATAATACATTATATTTCACATTGTTTCACAAAGAGCATATGCAAAAACTAAAACTGTTGGTTTTAACTTTAATAAGGCAAATTTTCAGCAGATGCATCAAAGTCTTAAAGGGATAAGCTTTTAAGCATGGATACAATTGAGGGACAGTGGAACAGATTTAAAAAGGTTTAAATCTAATGCAGGACACGTTCAACTTGATATTTAAAAGGAGTAAGAAATTAAAGGAAACTCCAGGTAAAGGTAACAACAAAAAACAAACAAAAAAAACTATCAGGAAAATAAGACAGGTAACTCCAATGCTAACCATAAGATGTATGAGCACTTGAAGGCAGATGTTAACGTCCATAGTGAAAATACATCAATGTAAAGTAAGGGTGCTATTTTTTTATACTAATTACATGCATTTTGTAATTGAGCAAAACTTGCAATAAAAATGTATTTTTTCTGAAAAATATGTATTTGAGTTACTTTGAGTTAGTTGGTGCATGGAACAGAAAATTCTTTTGTGCATGGCAACTGTACAATAACAGCTTTCTGCTTTGTTGCAATCAAATGTTTCATTTGAACTTCGTGGTTGTGCTGTGCTAGTTGTTGAGAGACATTTAGATGATTGTGGTACTACATACAGTGCATTCGGAAAGTATTCACAGCGCATCACTTTTTCCACATTTTGTTATGTTACAGCCTTCACTGTCTCAATTTTGAGCTTCATGGCAAAGGCTGTGAATACTTATGTACATGTGCTTTCTCATTTTTTTTATTTTTAATAAATTTGCAAAAATCTCAAGTAAACTTTTTTCAGGTTGTCATTATGGGGTGTTGTGTGTAGAATTCTGAGGAAAATCCATTTTGGAATAAAGCTGTAACATAACAAAATGTGGAAAAAGTGATGCTGTGAATACTTTCCGATGCACTGTATGTAAATTTTTTTTGTGAAAAATAAATGTTATCCAAAATATGTCTAATAAGGAATAATTAATTGAAAGTGAAACACCATGCTGATTTTTCATTCTTATTTCTTACACCTGCTACCCTCTCTTTACATGTGTTACCCAAGATTATGATCATATTAGGCAGTACAGCCCCGTAAATGTTTTGCAAAATATCACATAGGTGGTATCCATTTATGGATGTATATGTACTTAATAATATCCCTAAAACGAGAACTACCTTGAATTTTTTCAAAACTAAACTGCCAAGACTACACCAAGGAGCATCTGAATCATTTTGTTCTCCCTAATAGCCCATCAGCTCAGCATCCTGATAACGCAACCCTGCTGCACCTCCCCCAAAAGCCACAGATATACTAATATGGCTTGAGTACACATAAAAATGAATAATTTCTTGGCACATGACATATTTTTTATGTACATTTTCATTTAAAAAAAAGTCCTATTGTCGCACTGTTTCATTCCAATGGGAGCAAGAACAACCTGCAGGAAGACTGTGACACTACAGCTTCCAAAAGTTGCACTCCAATTTACATAAAACCACTTCAATATTTAATCGTAAAAAGCAAAACAACACTTTCAATCACCTGGATGAATAAAATTTATATTAAGTCAAAACAATAATTTTCTAGATACAGTAAAAAGTTTCTAAAATTACAGTATTACATATTTCATGGATTATGGAAGTAAATGGCAGGCTACATAATGGACTGAGTATAATACTCTCCACAACACCATTCCGCTTTTAATTTTTGCAGTCTAAGTAGCTCATGCACCAAAATTGGTGGATTTATGCTGCTTTTGTGTTCTGCACTGCCTCTGCACATTATCAGTGTCTTGTCTCTTTCACCACATTTTGTGCCCTATTACAGTTGATTGGCAGCCTCTGTCTCATTTTCTTTGCAGTTCAGAGCTGAGTATACATTGTCTTTTGGACAAGTAACTTCTTTTCCATGCAAGGCGAAGTTGAATAAAATAATTGTCAGTATTCCATGTTGTGACATTTCCTAATTCTTTGTATGAGCTGTGGAAAGCACTGGTGGACTGGCTGAGGTTCAACCGCCTGCTGATACACATAAACTGTTTTGGAGAGCAGCAGGATCTCCCTTGGAAATGTGAAAGTTTAGTCAAAATGGTTATATTTGTTACATACATCTACTGCTACCCAAAATTATATTCCAGACTTGTTGGGTTCATTTGACTTTACTGCATCAATAATGTTAAGTACTGCTCACAAAAGGACTTGTCTGTCCTTACTAGTAATGCATTATGCAGTTCCGTGCAACATGTGCCAAGTGTTTGATAGAGCAGTAAAGCTTCAGTGTACATCAGTTTTACATGGGGAAAGGAAAACATGTGGAGTTCAAATTGTGGACGAATTGATCGGCAAGTGAATGCAGCTCACTTGCAATGTTTTCACAGAAATGGCAGACCTGACAATGAATTCAAATACAAGAATAAACGATTTTCTTTGCAGTTGTACACATGTATGTGATTAAAGACATGTGATTATGTGCATATACAATTTAGTACATGCACCAGCATTTCAGCATAGTGGCAATGAAATCATATTTTTATCTCCTAAAAGATACCTCATTTACAGCCAAGTACACATTGAATTGGTCCTTACATTTTTACCAATTTTTCTTATATTTAAATTTATTGTCATTCTTCTTCATCTGAAAATTTTGCATTGTTCATCACTGCTCTTTTCACTCACAGCTCGATTACTCCATCCACAATGTACTACTTTGCATGTTCTCCTTTACCATGTCAAATTCATGCTGGCTGTGTTCTTCATATTCAACAGTTTGTGAAAAACATTGCAGTGCCATTTCAACAGAGTTTGTAGTCTGAAGTAACTGGAGTGCTGACAGTTGTGAGATATGTTTGCAGATATGTTTTTTTTCTACATCACACACAGAAAAACTGTGTGTGATTATAAATGTGACACTTTTCATTGATCCTTTTATAGTTGTATGCTGAAGACGGACAGCAATTCACATTTGGGAAACAATGTTCAGCAATGTTGATAACAGTGGTGGGAGAGGATATATTGAGATAAAAGGATATGCAAATTTTCATGAACTATAAGTCCCAAAGTATGTAAGTTCCAAATGAACTTCCAAAAGTGCCCACTAGAAGGAGAAATCCAATCAAAACATCCGACTAGACACAAAATGACCTAGTAAAATCTTTTGTAAATTTAAAGATTTATTCTTCACAAAAATATTCTCCAATAACAAATTGAAGCTCTGTGGAGCACAAAGGCAAAATGAACTTCCCATGAAATGAAAAAAAAATAAAAAATAAGTCTTAATACATTTTCCAAAAGCAAAATCAAAACACAGAGGAGAAGTTTGAAAGAAATCCATAATTTTACAAAAAGCTCAAAGTACAGCAAAAGATGCATAAACTCACCAATTCAGAAACCCATTCATAATGTTCCACCAGGAACTGTGAGTGAATCTCTGTATTTATATATAGAAAGGAGGACAGTTCTTGAGGACCACCCACAAAACACATGGAACATGTAATAATGCTGCAAATCATAAACAAAAGAAATAGTAACACATACAAATAAATCAAAAAATATACAACAAAGACACAAACCAAGCATTTGATCCCCAGACAGGGGTAGATCCCTTGCTGAGTTATGTAGTTAAATTTGTGCTGAATGAGGGAGACAGAGATTAACACCTAGGTATTATTGTTCAGTGTCATTGTTTATTATGGTAGTTGGGTGTTTTTCATTTAGGAAAATGTGGAAAAATATCATCAACCACGATTTCTGAATAGAGTTTAATAGTTTTAATAACACATGCATTTGAAGTGCAGAAATTTAGGAATTGTCAAGGAAGGATAGAAGCATGACATGCATGATGATGAAATAATTAACGTGATTTGCTGGATTTCAGCCTATTTAATCTAAGTAGTAATTCTCCCCCTAAAATTTTCAAATCACCAAGTTTTCCTTAGTGGTTCCTATTACTTTTGAGAGGATATCGACTTATTTACACATATACAGTAAATACAGTATAAGTAAAATATAAGATCGACACATTTGCTATTTCACTGTCTGTATATTCTAACATGCCTTTACTTTTCCTAATACTCCTCCTCTTTTACTACTAAAATACTCTAAGAATCTGTTTGGATTGATTTTCGCCTTTTTGGCAATATTTCTGTCCATCTGCCTTTTAATTTTCCTGAAATTCCTTTTAAATTGATGGTCTCATTATCTCATTTGCCCTGTAGTTAGTGATTAGTCTCCTATACCACATACAGCTGTTTATTCCTTTGTAACTTCTTTATACACAATTTGCCTGAAGAAGGGGCCTGAGTTGCCTCGAAAGCTTGCATATTGTAATCTTTTTGGATAGCCAATAAAAGCTGTCATTTTGCTTGGCTTTTCTCTACACAGAGTCAGAAATAGATTCATTCGTGAATCAAAAGGAGATTCAATCCATTTGTACCAGATTTAAATGATTTTAGTTGAATTGGATTCAGAATCCAAGATGAAAAAGCAGTAAATTGCAATCTAGAAAAAAATTACACAGTGAAAGAAACTACCAATATTATATGAGCAGTAGTAAACATGTGCTAGCATGTTTTTCTTTTAATTAGAGCAATGCTCTGGTAATCAAGTGCCTTTAATTAGCTGATAGTTCAAAAGTGAAGAACTTTGGCAGCCTGGTCATAGTATTCAGGTATATGATAGCTTAATGTTCAGAACAAAAAACAAGTGACTTCAAAGAACTATTTGTTGATCCATAACAGGCCAAAAGGAGTTTATAAGCCCATTGACAAAAAATTGAACTCCACCATTCCATAAGTAGAAGGATCAATTACACATGCAGAAGGCATAATATTCCTAGAAACTTTAGAAAGAAAAAAATGCTATACTCATGTATCTTAAAGCATCTGTCAAAGTTTCAAATATTACATTTTATGACTTTACTAGCAGAGTAATAATGAATAAGTGTAGCTTTCATGGAATGGTGCCTTGAAGAGAGCTCCTTGTAAGTAAAGCATAGCTTAGATTTGAAAACTAGCAACTGTATAAATGACAGTACACCTGAAACCATTACTTATCTGAACAGAGAAGATCATATTAGAGCTGTTTAAATGTTATGTACTTTCATCCTGCTTAGCAAAAACTAAAAACATATCCTCCGAAAGTCCTATACTAGCTATGATGCTAGATAATTTCAGTTTGCTCTTCACTCATTGAACTCATTGTCATTAAGTTCTTTGGGAACATTTTATTGTACAAGACTGTTCTAGAGGAAGGGGTGACACCATTTTTTTCAGTAGCTAAAGCCTTGTCAAAATTGGATTATTTGGCAGGAAAATGACAGTAAGCACACTAGCAAATCTGCAACTACGGTCAAAAAAAAGAAGCAAGATTTGCAATAGTTGAGTGACAGATCTCAGTATCTAAGATGATATGGCCTTTAATAGAAGCATCATAAGCATTTGGACAGTGGCACGATTGTCATTAATGTGGCTTTGTATACAAGCTTATAGGTATTGAAATGTTATGAAAGGTTATTAGTTTTTAGTGTTGATGTTTTGCATTAATCAAGGGTATTTACGTTTAAAATGGGTATAGGGTATAGAACAGATGTGGCCAGCTCCGATCCTGGACAGCTGCAGTAGCTGCAGGTTTTTGTTCCAACCCTGTTGCTTAATTAGATGCCAATCACCACCAATAACAGATCTTATTTAATTTCATGGCTTAGCGTTTTAACTCTACCATGTCAATTCATTCTTAAATCATAGATTTTTTTTTCATTTCTAATGATACATGTATTATCCAAGTAATTTGAGACCTAAAACGAACAAGTCATTTTCATTTCTTTATTTTCTCTTCAATTTGCTTTTGAATATGTCATTAAACCAAATACACATGGGTGGAAATGGAGGCAAGCTAGATGTAGAACTGCTGGTTCCTTTGTTATTGGCATCTTATTGCCAATAAGGAGCAGTTAAAACAATAACTATAGCTGTTTAAGGTGTTAAACATCATAACATGCAAGACTAAAATGAACCAGAAAATGTCACTTGAGCAATAAGTGCTTTATCAACAATAAATTAATTCTCTTGAAGCAATTGATTTGAGCAGAAACCTGAAGCCATTGAAGCCCTCCAAGACTGATGTTACTCTGTCCAGATTTAAAGGGTCTAAGTATTAGATAGCACAAAAATGAAATGCTAATTAGTAGCAAAAACTAGTCACTAATTAAGAAAATTGTTAGAATGAAAACCTGTAGCCACTGTGGCTCTCCTGGATTTGGAATTGGCCATCCCTGGCATAGAAATTGCATCATTTCATACATGTAATCCCCTCTTTTATTTAAAAGTAATTGGACAATTGTCTGCTTACTTGTTTCTTGGCCAGGGATGTGTTATTATCTCATCAAGTCATGCACAACAAATCTAATAAAAGGCCTGCAGGTGATTTTAAGTAACTTATTTTCATTTGGAATCTGTTGCTGTTGCTATTCAACATGAATTGTCAATGCCTAAAAAACAAGCCATTTTGAGGTTTAAAAAAACAAAAACAATCCAAGACATAGCAAAAACTTTGGGTTTGCCAAAATCAACTGTTTATTATGGAACTAAAAAGAAAGAACACACTTGTAAGTTCAAGAACACCAAATGGCCAAAGAAGACTACCGCATTAGATGAAAGAAGAATACTTTCACTTGTAAACAGAAAACCCATTTCAGCTACTGACCAAATTAAAAACACTCTCCAGCATGTAGCTGTAGCCAAAAAGACCATAGAGAAAAGACTGAACAAGGATAAATTCAGAGGGTTCTGATGGTATACCTCAAGAACAGAAACACCATGTAAAAGTTTGCCAATAAGTACCTCAAAAAACTGTAGTTTTGGAATAATATCTTTGGGACAGATGAGAGGAAGATTCATATGTACTAGAGGTTTGGAAAGAGATGAGTGTGGAGACAGAAATGGATGGTCTCAAGAAAGCCATCATCTCTCTGAAACATAATGGAGGTAGCATTATGCCTTGGGCATTTATAGATGCCACTGGAAGTGGTTCCCTTTTATTTATTGATGAGGTGGTTGCTGATAAAAGCAAAATAACAAATTCTGAGGTGTACAGAGACATCTGGATAGCTAAAAGAAGTGCTTCAATTCATATACCACTCACCTGCTTTTTCTGAAAATACCCATGATTTAATGGTAAAAGTCTATATTAAAAGCTCATATCTTTTGCTTAATTTCAGTACCATTATACATTGGCAGAGAGCTACACTGATAACAATTATCTTACTGTCTAAACCCTGTATTACAAATGTATTGCTGGCAATGTTGTAGTCTCTTACATCTAGGGTTTGTACTTATTTTTCCATATATGGCTTCTGCATGTTTGTTTATTTTTTGTTGAGTTAAAAATGACAAAGTGATGAATTCTTCTATTGAGATCACATTCATCCAGTTTTTGGACTTAGAGAGAACTTTAGTTAGTTAGGTTAAAAATATGTACAACAGTAAAAGGAGGTTGCTGTCAGTATTTCATTTGGTATAGTAAATGTATAGGAAACATAATGAGCAATTAAAAATGCCGGAGAACCTTATTGCAGATGAAAATTCTGGAAATGTTCTACTCATCTTTAATAGCTCTTGACATTTTCCTAAAGTCAAATTTATCTAAGTAGGAGAAACATGTTTACATTTAAGTAACCTTCCCTGCAAGTTTAATTTACTTTTCAATTGAAATTTCAGACTTCTTAATGTCAATTTTTATTTTTGACCACAGAATGGAGATGTTTGTATTTCAATCCTTCACCCTCCAGTGGATGATCCTCAAAGTGGTGAACTGCCTTCTGAGAGGTGGAACCCAACCCAAAATATAAGGTAAATAATTTTAACAAGTTTTGCAAAATAGAAATTTTGACAACACAATATTGTGTATTGTCTATTCAGTTTAACTCTATTAAACTCGATTATTAAGCAGAAGGAAACCACACACATCACCACTTGATGCATATGCACTCACTTGCAGTGATCACAGCAATGTGATTAGTAATTATTATGTGATAATATATCCAGTTAATAATGTCTGCAGATTTATCCTAGGCTATCTAACTGTAAAATATACTGTCAGAGACTTAGTGTCTCAGCATAAATTGTTATTGATTTTATTTGGTCACATCTTCCCACTTTATTTCTTCAAATGAAAGATGATTTTGGTTATTGTTTTGTCGGTGGTAAAGTCAGAAGGTGAACCTATTCCACTTTATGCTCTTTATTATGTAGACCATAACAGATTACTACAAAGTTCAAACTCTAACGCCATTGTTGGATTGACTGTTATTAAACCTATTCCCTTTTCTCTCAGTCGCTAATTTAACTCCAGTCTTGTCTTGACTTATTCCAATTTGGTATTTTCAGCTAGAAGCTAAAAAGCCTGCATGCAAAAGTCTTATCTTGATCTGGTAAGTGTTAAATGTCAATGAACAAGGATTGGTTTTCAAGTTTCCTTCCCTTTAAAATTAGATAATTGTTTGAACATTGTTGTAATTAAAAAATATTATTAATATACTTTATATGGTAGATATTATTCTCCATTACAGTTATATATTTTAAGTAAATATCCACCTTAATAAAAGGACAAGCATCTGTGTGTATATCTCTGTATCTGTGTGTCCATCCAGTTGCTGTGTCTCTGTCATATGCCATTTGGTATCATAAGAGCAGTGCTAATTTTTGTGATGCATCATCTATAGCAATGAAAAATGCAATGCATTATATTGCTACAAATGTTTGTGATGTGCTATCTGTTAGAAAAAATGTATTTTATTACTACTTGCATTACTGAATATGCAGATGTCTTTGTTGAATACTTAGATTTCAACTCCTTTTAGACAGGTAGCACAGCTAGTGTCAATGACACAAAAAGTAAATAGCTTGATTGCAAGCTGACAGCCATCCGTGTTTTCTATCCAGCATTTCTAACTACTCGTCTGCAATAAGCAACCTTTTCTGTCATACTTTTTGCCATTGCTAAATGTTTTCTGACCATTAGTTTTTAAAGTGCAACAATTTTCTACATAGAACTGAGTATACTTAATAATAAAAAAAAATCATCATTCTAAATGTCTGTAAATATACCACAGATAATTTCATTTCTCCATGGACTAACTGAAAATTTCAGGAAAAGCTGGTTCAGTTTCAGTCTTTCAGTCAATCAAAATATAGTATACTACGTTATCCCCCCAATTGAACTGTTAGAGAAAAATCAACAGAGAAAGATCTTTACTTAAATTTTTGTCAGGTATACATCTTGAAATAAATACACTGTGTACACAATTCTGTCTATTTGTGAATGTATTTCTCTGTAACTATATATGCATTAGAGATTCAATTTTTGATCTTATTTTATAATTGACAGTTCTTTGATGAACCAATATTCGTTAATTTTTAGAAAGATATTAGCACATGAAATAATGCCAGTATCATATTCGCAGAAAAGGATTTATTTATGCATTATACATTACTGAAATATGTCTTGTGTTTTTTTAGGAATAGGAACATTTTGATTTGCTCCAGAGCTGATCGAGTACATGGCCAGTTACCTGTCAGGCCAGCAGCCAAGAAGAGCTGCTCTAATCATTCCAGTTTTTTGGGTATGCTTAGGTATCTTCTTGCCATGGCTAAGGTACATGTAAATTCTGTCACTGATTGCAACTTGAAGTTGTATCAGTTATATCCTTAACATTTTCCCAGTAGTCAGGGTTGGGTCAGTCAGCTGCCACAATGTTTGTGTGCTGTCATGAAAACTTTGCTTGAAAGTCTCCATGTCTTACTGGCAGTAGTTAATTACTCACTAAAGCTGTTTGCTTTTTCTCTTGCTAGAACATTTTGTGTCTGTAGTATCACACATTTCATCTGTCAGTCTTAATCCATTTCTGTTGTGATTTTAGTTTCTTTTTAATTTTCCTTGGCCTTCTCTGGAGCTAGAAAAATCATCTTGGTGTCACATTGGGTGTTTTCACACCCAGGGAATATAATTCTTTTAATAGTTTTTTGGATTAGAGCCTACACTTTAAAGTTTATTTTTATTTATTGTCTTTTTGCAATGCCATTTTGTTTTGCGGCCACTTCCATGATATTGTATTCCACGGTGCTTTGGAGAGTGGGTCAATGTCGTCATTGCTGCACTATTATAAAGTTGTTGTGGAAAATATTCAGTTAATACAGAAACTTTGTGAGTCTCCATTGAAAATGAAATCCAAGATGGATGTCCTTTATTTGCACCAGTGGTGGAGCCTCAACATGTGAGCAGCTAGTTTCTCCACAGCAAGACTGGCTAAAACTAACGGAGTGGTATGTTATCATTTAGGTTAATTTACATAAAATATCAAAATATCGGATTGTCTTAACTGCTGAGGGCAGCAGCGTTACCCACTGCACCACCATGTCATTGCCAAAATAATCATGGTTTTCAATATTATAATTGCATTATAAAAATGTGGTAATTTTTTAAAAACATTCTACCTATTCTATTCATTTCACCACATTCTATACAGAGACAGAACATAAACTGTTGTAATTTAAAAACAAAAATTAAATGTCTGAAGCATTTTAAACTGTTTTAATGACAGATGCTATAAATATACATTAAGAAACCACAAATAACTTATATGAACAGCATTTACATAAAATTTGCAATAACTAGAAGTAAACATTTACAAAGCATATATTTAACAACATCAATACACCTACATAAACCACTCAAATATGCAAGCATTAACATTAAAAGACCTCAAATGTAAAAAATCAAATAAGCAGCATGATTGGATTCATTTGGTGCTACTTTATTAACAACATGTGAAGTGTTGTCAGATTAACTGGATTAAATTAGCACTTTTTAAAGAGTGCGTTCAAAAATTTAATTGCAGAACTTTTTTTTTAATTTTATTGATTTTATTGTAATCACACAATATTCCATACAAATAGATCAATTTTTATAAAAATAGGGTTGAAAACAAATTAACCCCCACCCCTGAGAAAGAAAGCATAGCCAGCAGAGTAAAACTTAAAGCTAGTAAAAATAAGTAAATAGATTAATTAATAAGTGAATCCATCCACTATCCAACCCGCTACATCCTAACTATAGGGTCACAGGGGACTGGTTGGAGCCAATCCCAGCCAACACAGAGCAAGGTAGGGAACAAACTCCAGGCAGGGAACACACACACACACACACACTAGGGATAATTTAGAATCACCAGAGCACCTAACCTGCATGTCTTGTGGACTGTGGGAGGAAACCAGAGCACCGGAAGAGACGCGACACGGGAAGAACATGCAAATTCCACGCAGGGAGGACTCAGATACACCAACCATTGCGTGTATTAGTTGAGGTATAGTTACGATTCTTGAGAGCGATCTACCCAGAAATTATCACAGGGATCCAGGTTTGAATCCAACTCATGGCACATGCCTAAAAAATTTCTCTTCAATGAGCGGTGGTTTGAATCCTACATTGCAGATGTAGTTGTTTATTTTCATTTACAAAAACTGTTTAATGAATGATTGATTTGTCAAGGAACACACGGACAACACATATAGTTAAAATCACACTTAAAGAATCTGCCTGCCCATTCTATTAATCATAATTATAACAAATAATAATGCATTTTTACTTACTTACATAGCACCTTTACCATGGTCTGAGATGACTGCACAGATAATCAAGAGGGGTGCAATAAAAAAAATGAAAACAATAATAATAAATAAAATATAGTGCACAGCCTTGTGTTTGTATATATTTATAAAATTTGGGAAGTAATATATTCTAGTTCAGGGGTTCTCAGCGTCGGTCCTGGGGACCCTGGCTGCAGGTTTTGTTCCAACCAGCTTCTGTTTTAATTGAACTTCTGGGCTAATTAAGTGAACTGATATTTCCCAAGTTCTGTGTTTAAGTAACACTATGTTAATTAGAAAACTAAGTTTGCTAAAAAAAAATTAAAATGAACCAAGCAGTTATATAGGAATAATGTATTTTTTTCTTTTTAACCGTATTTTTCATCTTGATTTTCATTCTTCTTTTCAAGGTGTTCTAATTGTTTAATTAATCAATTATTTACTAATTAGTGGATCTGACTCTAAAGTAGCTGCACCCTTTGATTATTCAGTGTTGTTTGCCAGAGTGTGTCACAGATCTGCTGCGTTTAACTTACGATAAGCGATACAATGAAGGGGAAAAACTGCACAGAGAAAGGGCAAAGTAAAATGAAATCAAAAAAGAGAGTTAAGCATTTAAATCTATAGCAAAAGCAGAAATATTTATAAATGTCTTATAAATGTAAAAATCATGCTGCTATGCTTTTTTGAATGTCGAATAAAAGAAAAAAAAATACCAGTTAATTAAATGAGATCAGTGCTATAAAAGTGTTGTCACTAATTAGGAGTCTGGTTGGAACAAAAACCTGCAGCCACAGGGGGTCCCCAGGACCAATGTTGAGAACCCCTGTTCTAGATGATGGTGACATTTAATTAATTTGAAGTAGGTAAAAATAAATATTTGGAAATATTGCAAAGGGAAATATTTATCATAAACAGCACACACACCATTTAGTGTTAGTGGAACCTTGGTTCACGAACATCTCGGAACATGTACAAATCAGTTTATGACCAAAAAGTTTGTCAAACTTTTGGATCTGTTCACGACCACAGACTCAGTATACGAACAAGCTAGTTTCCCTTTCGGTTTGTGCGTGCCGATTATTTCCGCACGTGTTCAGTCTCTCCCTGTGCATTCAATACTATCCACTTGCAAAGCCACAGCACCATACGTCCACCGCGAGTTGTAGACCCGAAGTGAGCGTTAAAGGACTGACTTTGTAACATTACTTTTGAAAGTTTTGGCGGTCTCGCAAGTAAGTCTTCCCAAGTCAGAACTGACATCACTGTAGTTTGAGGACAGAGAATTGGAAGATAAATTTTGGAATGTTTCGGCAGGTCTCGGCATAGCCCGAAAAGTAACGTTGGGTCAAGGACCCGTTCAGAAATTAAAAGATAAAACTGAGAAGGAAAAACAGTACATCAAACTAAATAATACACATCCTTGTGAAGTTCGGAGGGTTTCTGCCATCACGTCGTATCATACATCAAACTAAACAATACGAATTGTTTCTGTGAAAGGCACTATTAGCATTTACGTTTTGTTCGGGTCTGTGGGAACCATTTAACATGTCGACAAAATTAAAATCATTAACATTTATGCTATTTGAAAATAGTTTTTCGTTTACATTCATGAAACGAAATCTATACTAATAAAAGGCGACTGACTGACTGACTCATCAATAATTCTCCAACTTCCCGTGTAGGTAGAAGGCTGAAATTTGGCAGGCTCATTCCTTCCAGCTTACTTAAAAGAGTTAAGCAGGTTTCATTTCGAAAATTCTATGTGTAATGGTCATAACTGAATCCTACTTTTGTACATATATACGGCCATAGCCTGCAGCTCGTGCGCGTGAGGCGGAGTTCGCACCCATCCTCACGCCTCCCACGTAGTTGACTGCCTGCCTATATTGCGTCCCCATACCCGCGCCTCCCACATAATTGAGTGCCTGCCCAAGGCCGGCCGTCAGCAGCAATCCAATAGACATGCTGCCGCTACGAGCGTTTGTCGTCTAAGACAATCAGATCATGGTGGCGCCCGTCAGGCCTGCGACTTACAGAGCTCCAGCGGTGTTTAGTGTTAATCTTTGTTCGTCTTTTTAACTAGTATAAGTAAAAAGTAGATTTAAGTGATAGTAGTCGCAGACATACATTTACGAGCTGCAAATCCTACTAGATTTCCAAAGAAACTGCGCCGAAATATCCAGTGAGGTGACTGAGAGCTCCGCAGCCTTTGCCCGCAGCCTGAGAAGCTGAGTTGGCACGCAAGCGCAGAGTCGGAAACAGAAGCGAAGTAAGCGGTGTTCACGCCAAGGCTAAAACTAACCCCACTAGACCTGCGATACCGTCTATTCTGCTTGCGAACGTCCGATCGCTGGACAACAAGCTGGATTATATAAAAGCTGCAGCGGCCAAGCAGTGGGAAATGAGAGACTGCTGCATCTTTATTTTCACTGAGACATGGCTCCAGGAAAACATTGCAGACTCGCCATCCAGCTAGACGGACTGACCATCTTCCGGCGGACAGAGGCGCCTCTTTGTCCGGTAAGACCCAGAGGCGGACTGTGTGTTTATGTGAACAGAGAGTGGTGTCTGAACACTGCCTCAGTTGCGTGACACTGTTCCCCTGATAGAGGTTTTATCAGTAAGGTGTCGGCCTTTCTACCTGCCAAGGGAATACAGTTGCGTGATGGGTGGTGGCCGTTACCTCCCGCCTAAGCGCAAATGCTAACCAGGCGCTAGCGGAACTCTACGATCATCAACAAACTGCAACAGCCTTGAGGCATTTTCATTATTGCTGGAGACTTCAGTCATGCCAACTTGAAGTCAGTTCTCCCAAAATTCTCCCAGAATGTGAACTTTGCAACTAGAGGGGAAGCTGTCTGGACAATATTTACATGGCTCCTGACGCCTACAAGGCACTACCCCACCCTCACCTGGGCTGTTCAGATCATATCAGCGTTTTTATGGTTCCTGCATACAAGTCCCTGCTAAAGCGCACTAAACCAGCCACAAGAGCATCAGAGTGTGGCAGGTTGGTGGTTTCAGCTC
Source organism: Polypterus senegalus (assembly GCF_016835505.1). NCBI lineage: Eukaryota > Metazoa > Chordata > Cladistia > Polypteriformes > Polypteridae > Polypterus > Polypterus senegalus. The sequence goes on from NW_024378419.1 coordinate 32,429, forward strand.
TCCAAGACTGCCTCGAATTGACAGACTGGGACATTTTCAGAGAGGCTGCTATGGATGGTGACTCCATCAATCTAGAGGAGTACACAGACTCTGTGACTGGCTACATCTCCAAATGCATAGAGGATGTTACTGTTACCAAGGATGTTACCACAAGAGCCAACCAAAAGCCCTGGATGACAAGAAGGGTGCACAAGCTGCTCAAAATCAGAAATGCAGCCTTCAGATCTGGAGACAAGGCTGCCCTCAGGGTGACCAGAGCCAACCTGTCTCGTGCTATAAGGAGAGCTAAGTGGGCATACGCACAGAAGATCAACAAACAATTCAGCAGCACCAGAGACACACGTCGTATGTGGCAGGGTGTTCAGGCAATTACAAACTACAAGCCCAATCCACAAGCAGTGATGGTGATGCCTCCCTTCCGGATGAGCTGAACAACTTCTTTGCACGGTTTGAGGCACAGAACAAAGAGCCTGAGAAAAGCAACACCTCCCTCCACTGACCAAGCACTCTGTCTCTCCATAACAGATGTGAGGAGGACTCTATCCAGAGTCAATCCACGGAAGGCTGCAGGACCTGACAACATACCTGGTCTTGTGCTCAAAGAATGTGCAAGCCAACTGGCTGGTGTTCTCACAGACATCTTCAACACATCTCTGAGCCAGTCGTCAGTCCCACATGCTTCAAGCTCCACCACCATCATACCAGTGCCAAAGAAGTCATCAGTGACATGCCTGAATGACTACCGACCAGTTGCACTCACACCAATCATAATGAAGTGTTTTGAAAGGTTAGTCATGTCACACATAAAGACTAATCTCCCTGCCTCCCTTGACCCTCTTCAGTTTGCATACGCTCAAACAGGTCAACTGAGGATGCCATATGCTCTGCCCTTCACATCTCCCTGACACATCTGGATAAAAAAGACACATATGTCAGGATGCTATTCATAGACTTTAGCTCTGCCTTCAACACAATCATCCCTCCAAAGCTGGTTGTAAAACTGAGCAGGTTGGGCCTAAACACCACCCTCTGCAATTGATCCTGGACTTGACAGAGAGGCCCCAGTCAGTTCAGATGGGCCACAACACTTCCAGCATCATCACACTGAGCACTGGAGCACCGCAGGGCTGTGTGTTAGTCCACTGCTCTTCACCCTGCTGACTCACGACTGCACAGCCACGACAACACCAATCACATCATCAAGTTTGCAGATGATACGACGGTGCTGGGACTGATAAGCAGGGATGATAAGAGCATACAGAGATGAGGTGGAACGGCTGTCGACATGGTGTGAAGACAACAATCTATCTCTCAATGTCGACAAGACAAAAGAGATAATCGTGGACTTCAGAAAATCACGTCCTGCCCACATCCCGCTCAGCATCAACGGTTTATTTGTGGAGATTGTTAGGAGTACCAAGTTCCTCGGTGTGCACTTAACTGAGGAACTTACGTGGACACATAACACCTCATCATTAATCAAGAAAGCCCAGCAGAGACTACACTTCCTGAGGCGGCTGAAGCAAGCACGTCTTCCCCCTTCCATCCTCACTATGTTCTACAGAGGCACCATTGAGAGTGTTCTGACCAGCTGCATCACTGTCTGGTATGGCAACTGCAACATATCCGACCGCAAGCGCCTGCAAAGGATAGTGAAGACAGCAGAGAACATTATTGGGGTGCCCTCCCTTCACTACAGGACATATTTTACAAACGAGTGTCCAAGAAGGCCTGCAGCATTGTGCAGGACCCTTACACCCCTCACATGGACTTTTCACACTCCTGCCATCCAAGAGAAGATACTGCAGCATCAAAGCCAAATCTGCCAGGCTGCAGGAGAGTTTTACCCCAAAGCTGTTAGACTCCTTAACACCAGGCTGCCCCCTGGGACCTTCCACGAGGCCTCAACCACCACTAAAAACAGAACTTTTATACATGAAAACCACAGTCCTGCAAAGATGTGTGTGCATGTAGAAAAGAACTGAAAATCTCATACTGACCTTTAAGTATTTTGACACTCTTGATATCCTTATGCTATGAAACATTCTGACCGGTCATTGTTTACACATCTTAAACAACTATTATCATACACTGATAATTTCTGTATTATCTATATCTATTATTTATTATTCATTTATTTATTATATTACATATCTTACACATCAATATTGTTTGCTACTTTTTGTCCTATCTTTGCACAATGTCTTCTGTTTTGGTTTTAATTTTAAAATTTGATTTTTATTTATTTCTAATTTACTATTTGCATCATTGTTCACTGTGGACCTGAGCTTGCATTTGCATCTGTATACTTGTATATGGTTGAGATGACAATAAAGTTCACTTTGACTTTGACTTTGAATCGATATTCGCAATAAAAGTTTAGCGAGAAGACGAAAGTATAAACGGACTTTGATCACTTTGTAACAGAGTTAAAATTGCTGGTGAAGGACTGTGCTTATGCAAAACGAAGATGAGATGGTCAGGGATAGAATATGTTTGGACAAACTCAGCAAAAATCAGAGAAACTTTTAAGTGCGGTCTGAGCTAACATTAAATAAAGCCATGGACAAAGTTGTGGACATTGCAAGATTCGCAGATAGCACAAGCACAGCTGAGAACCTTGATGCATGTACTCCGAGCAGCTCACGTGAACTGACTGTGAGCGATGGTCGCAGACAATCAAGAGCTCCAAAGGCTGAACAAAAACGATTACACAATTGAGAAGGTAGCAAAAGAATATGAAGCGAGGGCCATTTCAAGCATATTCATAATTGCAGCTACTGAGAAACAAAGACACGTGGAAAAAGTCAATGTCTAGCTAAGGAAGACAGTGTAAAAAAACGTGGGAATTGAACCACTTTGCTAAAGTTTGCAGGACTGGGAAAGGTAAACCCGTTCATAGTGTGTGATGTCTCAGATAAAGAGGAAGACGAGCTGTGTATTGATGCAGTAAGAAAGGAACAACCCTCTGAAGCTGAACAAGCCTTTGTAGACATATCAATAGAAGCAAGGTGTAAAGCAAGTTTAAATTAAGGTCATAGACATCTGCGCTAAATATTATGCAGCAAATCCACAACTTAATACCGGAATGCCTGTTAAACATCTTAGATTCACAAGTACCGATTTGGGTAGTGAACACTTGATGAATGAAGTGAATAATGAAATTTCATTTCAATGAATGAAACCTGTTTTCTTTACAATGGTTGACAAACACGGAATGTAACTTGAACTACAACACATCCTCCAAATACTAACCTGATTGAAAGAAATAACAATAATCAAATCCTGTACTGCAACACTAATAACAGTCACAAAACAATTACATTGACAATCATATTACGTTATTTTAAAAATGTTTTCTTTTCTTTTCATAACTTATTAACACACTACTTCTCTGCCTTGAGCTGCGTGTATTTTGCTAGTATACAATATAATTACAATGTTTGCACCACATTAGATTTTAGTAAAACGTTAATAATAAAAGTGATTACATTTTTTAAAATGTACTATGGATGCATGCAATATTGTTCTAAACCAATTTAGAATAAACATTTTAGCCAATCTAATATTTTTAAACTATGTATGTGAAGAAAATGTCAATACATATTATACACTGAATTATCTATATATTAATTGCCTTACATAGAACTGCTCAAGTTTTTGTCACTTATTATTACAAGCCACCAAAAATACTATTAATAACCCTAATTTATTTATATAGCACCCTTCCTATGTCCAAAATTCAAAAGAACAAGATCTATATAATATTGGCTATAAATATCTCCACTAAATAAAGATAAATACAAGATATACAAAATATTCAAATTGAATAAAAGACAATAATCCAGACTAAAATACAACATACAATACTACAAAAATTTTTGAACAAATAACATAATTTGTGATAATGCAAACCCGAGTACCGGACAGATAGAGGGGTAAACTGAAAGAAGGGCAGAATGTCAGGTCTGTTTATGTCTTCCTAAACAAATGAGTTAAAACAAATGACGAGTCAGCTGATGTCATTAATTTTGGGAGGTCATTCCACAGTCTGGGCGCTATATACAGCTGAAGGTCCTGCTGTCACTTCAGAGTGGGTTAGTGATGGGCACTGAATAAAAGGACCTTAGTGGGCAGGTCAAGAATAGAATTTGATATTCAATCCTGTAAGACACAGGGAGCAGTGAAGGTGCAGCTGGATAATAATAATGATATAACGCTTTTTCTCAGTATGGCTGGGATGTGCTCGCTGTTGGTGGTCCATGTCAGGACTCTTGCAGTTGAGTTTTGAATCAGCTGCAGCTGTGATATATGATTAGAAGTGGCACCTGCCAGTAGTGACTTACAGTAATCAATGATGGATGTTATAACAGCAGGGACAAGATTCTCACCATTAGAAAAGGACAGGAATGAGCAAACATAAGAAAGGTGACACAGGTGGAAGTTTCTTAATGTGGCTTACATAGGTTGAAATAAGAAAAGGAGGAATCAAAGTGACACAGAGATTCTTTGCTGGTAAAAGAATGTCTGATGAGATCATTACCCAGAATGGTTGAAGAGGAGCTTGTTTTCTTAAGTTGCACTTTAGTGCCACTTGCAGGAGTTCAGTTATGCTGCAATTTAATTTTAAAGAGTTTTGCTCTGTTCAGGTTTTGATTTTAATTTAATTTCACTGAAGCAAGTTGTGAGCTTAGAAGCCTGTGATGAAGTGTCACTTTTAACACTGAAACAAATCTAAACATCATCTGTATTATAACCTGGTCCAAAGCTATGAATAACTTGCTCAAGGGGAAGCACAGAGATACAGAAGAGCAGAGGATGTCATTTCATTAACAAAGGGAAGTCTGATGGAGGAAATCCTGTGAGAAATTAAGGCTGAGGGTTACCCCGGACATGACATAAGCTGCATGGCCACAGTGCCATATGCAATAACTTTTACTTTTACACAAACTGGGACAGGAGCTCCTTAGGATGAAAGTAACAATGCTTAGTATAATAAGTAAAAATAAGCCAGAGCTCTTTATCTCAACTGCTGGCCGACATAGAACAGTCCAGTGAAGACCTTCATGTTTGTCTAAGCAAATGACACATCTTTGGTGCACAGTGTGACCTGCACAGGGATAGGAGACTCCATGGCCAGAATGATAATGGACGCTAATGCTACAAAAGAGGTGGAGAATTTAGACAAAACATCATGCTGGATGCTGGCCACAGGCAATTTTTTCAACATATTGAACAGCTCATAAAAATGCTTTGTCATCTGGAAAACCTTGAACTGAGACTGGAACAGGGAGAAGAGACAGTGTCATCTTGAGGAGCAGAGTAAACCATTGGTGACACCTCACATGCTACTGGGACGACATTGCCAAAGACCCCAACATATAAAGTCATTGTTTGATTCAGCAGTCCAATCCACAGAGAACCAATGACAGTACCTGTATGTGTATGATAGTGAGGTGTGTTTGTGTTTCCTGTGTGAACTGTACAGTTATTACAGTTTGTGTAGAAAATGAAAATATTCAGTTCTGCTTGAAACACAAAAGAATGTGATCTGAGGGTAAGAGTAAACAGGTTATTTACATTGCTTGTTAAATAAAGTGACCATCTGATTTAAAAAAAGTCCCTCAATAGTACATACATAGAAAAATGTAATCATAAATTGAGATTCACCACATTATTTTCATGCTTCTCAAAAGACAAATTAAAATCTGATGTGTAAACTACTGTATTTGTGAAGGACTAAAGTGTGAGGCTATCTAAAACTATCATTGGGGTGTACTTCAGTAATGTCTGTAGTGACTTATAAAATCCACAAATTACATTATTGCGAAAGCATCTTCATAATGTCCAAGAATTCAAATCTTTCACTGCTGTACCATAATAATGTTCTGTTTTCAGGAAACCCTCAAAAACACTGCATTATTTCCAAAAGGAGACATTTTACTAATTTTTCATGTTTGTTCTGTGATTAAATATTTTTTAAATTATTTTAAACAACCTTTAGATAGCACAAAAGTGGGATTTAAAAAATACTAACATAAGTAAGAAGAACTAATATCAATATTTCAAAATGAGCAGAGACCCCAAAAAGATTTAGTTAAATTGTTTATTTCAAAACTACCCAACATCAAAGGAAAAAAAGAAAAATCAAAGTATTATAAACTGAAATCAACAGAGCTTTAAATCACAATAAAATACAAGCAACAATCAATGAAACAACAGACAATAATTATAGGGATTAATATACAGTAAAATTTATATTTTAAGGTTTAATTTAAGTTTCATTTTATCCCAACATTTATGGTGAAGTTCCATATCATCCTAAACTGAAAAATAAAAAAAAGGGGTTCTTTTCCCAAATCAAATCTTCAGTTTCGACTGCATCGATAATGTCCTGGAGGCTCGGCTTTGGTTCTCCCTCCATCTCGAAATGGGTCAGACCCGGACTCCTGAACCTGTCTATGGGCAACCATTTTATTGCAGTGTGGAGGTCCTTTTTATAGTATTCCTTTAGATAAAGACAAAAAGAGAATTAAACAAAATATGATTTCTACATGTCTATTTAAATAATATTAGATATTACATATATACCTCCTACTGTCTGGGACTCTTCAGTGCCCTTTAGTAAACCTTTGTCCTGTAAAATATTCACTTTTAGTCACACAGAGAAAAGAGGTAGAGAGGGAAAGAGACCTTAACAGCAAAATTCCCCAATGAATAAAACACCACCCCTCCTCATCAAGGGTAAAATCAAACTGCCATGCAGGGAAAAACAAAGAACATTAAAACCAGTAACAGATAACAAATAATCAGAGACATAAGTGAAAGCTTACAGCTGGAAGTCAAATGGCACCCAAGACAAGGTGCAGAGCATACCGGGCACACAAAGAATTATTTCAAATTAATATTTAATCTATTTTTCATACAGTACAGTCACACTCTACTTATTGCAATTTATTTATAGTGGTTCTTGTGGTTGAAAAAGCATTCTATTTTTGTTTACAAATAAACAAAGTGATTTTTAAGTCACTTCTCCTAAAATTTTAGTTTTGGCAGTAGGGGCAGTGATAATGCTGTGATGCTGCAGTCTAAACCACATCTGTGGATGGCAAAACCTAAAATGTGTAACAGTATAAATTTTATAATTAGAATACAGAGTTAAAATATTTCCAGTACTGACATACATTAAAATAAACTCAAATGAACTTACCTTCATGGAGAACTGCCTTCTTGAAATGACTCTTCAAATTTTTTATTTTTTTTTTCCATTTTGGGCGGAAAAACATTAACCCACAAAGGACAATGGAACAAGGTTAACATCTATCGCGTGGGGTCCCGTAGTGGTACTGTTTTCCCAATTCAATAGTTATGTGTTTTTATAAATGACAAAAAAGCAGGATGGCTTTAGCAAAGTTTAAATTCTGCATCTACAGTAATCACTCCCAAAACTAAATAACTGTTTTAATCAAGCAATTAAATTTGAATTATTTTGTGCATTTTCCCAATTAGTATTGTCACAAAGTAGCTTAAATATTTCCAGGCCATAAACCCGGAGAAAAATCTTGGTGTCAGACCAGATTATTTGAACAAATAAAAAAAGGTATGTTTTGTTTTACACAAATTAAAATAATATAGCAAATTTAAAAGGAAAAAACAAAGGACAAATAAGGAAAGTAGATTCATTGTAAATTTTACTTATTGGACTGACTAAACAAATCTATTTTTATCCTAGATATGAAGGTTGACAGACTGTCGGAATCTATACCACTTTTTGGGGGGTTTCCTAAAACAGTGTGCTTACAAACTACTGTTTATTTCCAGCTACAGCTTTTATATTCTAGGGGACAACAAGGGTATCCACTTCCTGCGAAAGTGATTGTAAGGTTTAAAAGGCAACTCAAATATTGAGATCCTTAACTATCAAAAATGATACAGGTGATCACCAGTACCTAATAATTCAATATAAAATACAAAATTTGTAGAAAGAAAATGTAAAGAAAGCAAAACAGGGGTGATATATACTGTTCATATTTCCTGGCTTTTTGGCTCTTCCCTGTATTTTGAATTAAATTAAGTCTGTTATCAGCCACAAAGCCTTCTGTGATCCATGTAGGAGTAAAAAGCACTGATAAGTTATTTAGCAGCATATAAAAAATAAGTTTTGCAATATTTCTTAAGTAAAAAGAAGACTACTCTAGATACATGTTTAGTATGTGTATCTAATGAAAAATCATCTTTTCACTGTAGATATGCCAAGTTTAGAATTAGTGTATTGTGGTGATAGGGGGCCATCTGAAAATTTACATTCAGACTGACATTTTAGCAGCTTTTGAAACAATGATAGCATTTATGTTTTTTAGAATTTAACAAATGAAAATTTCAAGGAATCTACTTCTACTAGGTAAACCCCTATTTTAGAACACTGGATGGTTCATGTAGTTGATCAGAAAGAATATCAAAGGTCTACAGTATCAGATTGGACTTGCTGTAGATGCAAAACTATGGGCCTAAAAATGCAGCCATGGTCAGTGGACTGCAAAAACATTGAATACTTTTTACTAAAGCAGTATCTGGGTAAAAATGTTACAAGAGATTACTTTTATTTGCAAAAATATAGAGAACTTCTTATCTACACCTTTCTCTGAATTTTAGAAATACAAGAAAGATTAGAAAATTGGTATATAATTTGATAGATCACAGTTATAAAAAATTTTTTTTAACTTAAGAAGGGTTATTAGCCAGTATAAATAATGTAGGTACATATCCCAAAATTTAAAAACTAATTTATAATACTTAAATGTGGGTTACCAAAAAAGTAAAAGATCTTCACAAATGTAGTAAGAAATGAAGGAAGATTTAGACTTATTAACTAATGCACCAAATTCTGAAATTCAATATGGGCAAAGGATTTTTAATTTCTCAATTTTTTTAAAAGTAATATCATTTGACACTACTTTACTGGGTAAATAAGAAAATAATTTATTATAAAAATGGTGTAGAATTTTGGAAACATCCTAGATTACTTTCTCATTAAAGACTTAATGTTTTCTTCTAACCGAACAGGAATATGTTTATTGTTTCATTAAAACTGCACCCCAAAAAGAAAAGATTTAAAAAACTAAATAAAACTATGTTAACATTGTTTTGGAAATAACGGATGGATGGCTGGATGAATACAATTTATAAAAATATACATTGGTGTGAAAAACTATTTGCCCCCCTTTCCCGATTTCTTATTTTTTTGCATGTTTGTCACACAAAATGTTTCTGATCATCAAAAAACATTTAACCATTAGTCAAATATAACACAAGTAAACACAAAATGCAGTTTTTTAAATGATGGTTTTATTATTTAGGGAAAAAAAATCAAACCTACATGGCCCTGTGTGAAAAGTAATTGCCCCTGAACCTAATAACTGGTTGGGCCACCCTTAGGCAATAACTGCAATCAGCGTTTGCAATAACTTGCAATGAGTCTTTTACAGTGCTCTGGAGGAATTTTGGCCACTCATCTTTGCAGAATTGTTGTAATTCAGCTTTATTTGAGGGTTTTCTAGCCTGAACCGCCTTTTAAGGTCATGCCATAGCATCACAATTGGATTCAGGTCAGGACTTTGACTAGGCCACTCCAAAGTCTTCATTTTGTTTTCTTCAGCTATTCAGAGGTGGATTTGCTGGTGGTTTGGGTCATTGTCCTTTGCAGCACCAAGATCGCTTCAGCTTGAGGTTGATGAACAGATGGCCAGACATTCTCCTTCAGGATTTTTGGTAGACAGTAGAATTCATGGTTCCATCTATTACAGCAAGCCTTCCAGGTCCCGAAGCAGCAAACAACCCCAGACCATCACTACCACCACCATATTTTATTGTTGGTATGATGTTCTTTTCTGAAATGCTGTGTTCCTTTTCGCCAGATGTAACGGGACATTTGCCTTCCAAAATGTTCAACTTTTGTCTCATCAGTCCAAGGTATTTTCCCAAAAGTCTTGGCAATCATTGAGATGTTTCTTAGCAAAATTGAGACAAGCCCTAATTTTTTGCTTAACAGTGGTTTTGCGTCTTGGAAATCTGCCAAGCAGGCCGTTTTTGCACAGTCTCTTTCTTATGGTGGAGGCGTGAACACTGACCTTAATTGAGGCAAGTGAGGCCTGCAGTTCTTTAGATGTTGACCTGGGTTGTGTTGTGACCTCTCGGATGAGTCGTCTCTGCGCTCTTGGGGTAATTTGGGTCGGCCGGCCACACCTGGGAAGGTTCACCACTGTTCCATGTTTTTGCCATTTGTGGATAATGGCTCTCACTGTGGTTCGCTGGAGTCCCAAAGCTTTAGAAATGGCTTATAACCTTTACCAGACTGATAGATCTCAATTACTTCTGTTTCATTTGTTCCTGAATTTCTTTGGATCTTGGCATGATGTCTAGCTTTTCAGGTGCTTTTGGTCTACTTCTCTGTGTCAGGCAGCTCCTATTTAAGTGATTTCTTGATTGAAACAGGTGTGGCAGTAATCAGGCCTGGGGGTGACTACGGAAATTGAACTCAGGTGTGATACACCACATTATTTTTTAACAAGGGGGCAATTACTTTTTCACACAGGGCCATGTAGGTTTGGATTTTGTTTCTCCTAAATAATAAAACCATCATTTAAAAACTGCATTTTGTGTTTACTTGTGTTATATTTGACTAATGGTTAAATGTGTTTGATGATCAGAAACATTTTGTGTGACAAACATGCTAAAGAAGAAGAAATCAGGAAGGGGCAAATAGGTTTTCACACCACTGTATAACAAACAATAAAATGGAACTTAAAAGATCTTAATTTAAGTTAAATATCATCTTAAAGTTCTGGGAATTTTCCGTTCATCAAGAACATAACTGAACTTTGGGCAAAATGCATTTTTATCGTATTTTGCTGACAATGCAACATTAAGTGTCTATTTCCCGGTTTTACAAGGCAAACCACGTAACCAGTGTTGCAGTCATTAACAATTACCTCGCCAGCCAAAGATTACCAACATGTAAATGTAACGTTAACTTTTGAAACTGTTTTGAAAAACGTTTTGCAAAATGTACAGTTTTATAATAATAGTTAAGAATAACAGTAATAATAATAATACCGTGCTGTTTTCTGCCATATTTTGTTTGCGCTCGAAAATGCTGTGCCCGTGCTAAAAACTGAGACTTGTTGCATTTGATAAATGGTGGCATTGTATTCGCCTTGCCTAGAAATGGTAACATCACTTCCGGTCTAAAAGTGTGGGTCTACAACTGCGGGTCTGAAACTGCAGTGATGTGTGTGCTGTGGCTCTGCAAAGGATGCTTCTCTGTGCATTCCCTGTGCAGCGAGCTAGAGAGAGAGAGAAAGAGAGAGACACACACACACAGATGTGCGTGAGAGACACACACAGACACACACACGCTGTGAGAGAGACAAACATGCGTGAGAGACACACATAGACACATCTGGGGAGAGACACACAGAGACACACGTCGAGAGAACACATGTGAGTGAGAGAGAGACAGACACCACACACACTAATAATACATTTTATTTATATAGCGCCTTTCCCATGCTCAAGGCACTTACAGAATATAAGAAAGAACGGCAGGTATACAGTATATAGCATAGTACAAAGCAAATTAATAAATAAGAAGATTAAGACAGTAAACTCAGAAAGCTACAGACAACAGAACTGATGGTCAGCACACATACAGGTTACATGAGCATCTTGACAGAGAGTAAACTGAGAGAAGGGGAATGAAGTCAAATAGAGCTAAAGCCTTACTGAACAGATGAGTTTTAAGTTGTTTTAAAACACCATTAATTTCG